>NW_017307645.1:264422-320087 GCF_000935625.1 Nanorana parkeri
CTTCTGGGAATTTTTGTATGACTGTGTTCCAGATTTATTAAACTTATAGAGCTGCATAAGATAATATATGGAAAAAAATAAAAAGATTAGTTAATATTTCCTTTATAGAGGACACAACATATTGAACATAGTAAAGAGCTGTTTACATCTTTAGCCTTCAGTGCAAAGTGGAATTTAAATTATAGGTTGAAAGGGAGACAAAAAGTCAACGAGTAATAACAGACAGTGGATGCGGGATGCACATATGACTGATGTTGTCATTGACCCTTTCAGAAGGGTAAAAGAATGACGAGTTAGTACACTGGTATCAGTGTGTGAATAGAGATGTCTTATGGGGGAAGCTTGCAAGAACGTGAGAGCGATTCATTAAAAGGAACTGGCAGCACAAATTAATTATTTCCATTCATGTTAGGCATTTCTAAACTATATAAGATTTATTATAATGCCAAAGCTCAGATTTTGCTATAAGATGAATTTCACAGTAGGTTTACAGACAGATTTTTCAATGGTCTAGTATTTTAGATAAATAACAATGGTGCTGTCTGAGTCTTCAGTCTCCGTCATACTGCCCTGTTGCTTTGCTTTCTTACCTTTTTTCTTTTCAGGTTTTCTTTGTATAAAAGAAAAACGATGCATTGAGATTCAGCTGAATATTTGTTCCCTGGATTTTATTGTTCTAAAGAGAAATATAAATGTTTTGTAGATTATAAAGCGTTTGGATGCAAGGATGTGTTTCTAAGTATGCTTTTGAACACTGAAGTCGTTCTTTTCTTAAACTCCATCTGAGATCTTTGCAAGAATTGCCATTTTATTGACTTGTAGAGGTGCATTTGTCTTCTCTAAGGCTCAGTGTGGTACTGTACAACACACATAAAGAAACCATATATTCTCTAACTGCATGTTTGCATCAGTGGACAGGATCATGTTTTAGAAGGTGATAGTTATGATCCTGAACTGTAATCTGGAAGCCTTGTGCTGGCTCCCATCATCCTTGAAGAATACATTTACGTATGATACATATGACATCTTCTTGACAGAATGTATGGGTTTATCTTTCAAATATATTTTTTTCAGCTACATAATTTTTTCAATATTTTTCTGTATAAAATTCCTAGTGGATCTCAAGTTGTCAAGTTTAATTGGATGCTCAGACCTTTAGTGTGTATACTGAAATGAATGCAAAGACATGTAATGCTACATAAATCAGCACATGTCCATTACAAAAGCACAAACATGCCTCATATTCAGTACAGTAAAGAACATTGTGGAAAGTACACTATCTTTTACCATTCAGCAATCATCTTTTATTGTTCTGTTTACTCTAAACTTTTGGAATTTTATTGATTGCTGTGGGTTATTGCACTTCGCTTATCAGTAGTGCTTCTAGCACTGCTTTTTTTTTATTAGCTGGAGTTTATACATTGTCTGCTATTGATCTTGGGGTGCTGTGTTCCCATAGATTATTTTGTTTTCCTGATCTTAGCTTTTTTTTTTAGATTCTCTCATATCTCTCTCACCATTTGCCAATACCTTTGGTTTGAAAACTCTTGTTTGCTTCTGTCTGCTGATTTAGCATGGTCACTTCTTCTGGTTGTCATACTATCCTGACCCTTCTCTTGACCAATATCTACCCTATTGTTTTAAGTTTCTCAATTGCCCTTCTGGTTGTCATACTATCCTGACCCTTCTCTTGACCAATATCTACCCTATTGTTTTAAGTTTCTCAATTGCCCCAGATCATGGGAACATAAACTCAGTGCATAAAATATTGCTCAGCTCTAGGAAACAGACTTTTGCAGATGTTGTGTAGAGGCTGGCCTCAATGGCAAGTCTACAATGAAGTTTTCCCCCATGCATAAAACATGAACACCACCCCAATTCTCAGGCAACCCACAATATGCGACCCATGTCCACCATGCCCGTCTGGCAATTTTTGTATGACTGTGTTCCAGATTTATTAAACTTATAGAGCTGCATAAGATAATATATGGAAAAAAATAAAAAGATTAGTTAATATTTCCTTTATAGAGGACACAACATATTGAACATAGTAAAGAGCTGTTTACATCTTTAGCCTTCAGTGCAAAGTGGAATTTAAATTATAGGTTGAAAGGGAGACAAAAAGTCAACGAGTAATAACAGACAGTGGATGCGGGATGCACATATGACTGATGTTGTCATTGACCCTTTCAGAAGGGTAAAAGAATGACGAGTTAGTACACTGGTATCAGTGTGTGAATAGAGATGTCTTATGGGGGAAGCTTGCAAGAACGTGAGAGCGATTCATTAAAAGGAACTGGCAGCACAAATTAATTATTTCCATTCATGTTAGGCATTTCTAAACTATATAAGATTTATTATAATGCCAAAGCTCAGATTTTGCTATAAGATGAATTTCACAGTAGGTTTACAGACAGATTTTTCAATGGTCTAGTATTTTAGATAAATAACAATGGTGCTGTCTGAGTCTTCAGTCTCCGTCATACTGCCCTGTTGCTTTGCTTTCTTACCTTTTTTCTTTTCAGGTTTTCTTTGTATAAAAGAAAAACGATGCATTGAGATTCAGCTGAATATTTGTTCCCTGGATTTTATTGTTCTAAAGAGAAATATAAATGTTTTGTAGATTATAAAGCGTTTGGATGCAAGGATGTGTTTCTAAGTATGCTTTTGAACACTGAAGTCGTTCTTTTCTTAAACTCCATCTGAGATCTTTGCAAGAATTGCCATTTTATTGACTTGTAGAGGTGCATTTGTCTTCTCTAAGGCTCAGTGTGGTACTGTACAACACACATAAAGAAACCATATATTCTCTAACTGCATGTTTGCATCAGTGGACAGGATCATGTTTTAGAAGGTGATAGTTATGATCCTGAACTGTAATCTGGAAGCCTTGTGCTGGCTCCCATCATCCTTGAAGAATACATTTACGTATGATACATATGACATCTTCTTGACAGAATGTATGGGTTTATCTTTCAAATATATTTTTTTCAGCTACATAATTTTTTCAATATTTTTCTGTATAAAATTCCTAGTGGATCTCAAGTTGTCAAGTTTAATTGGATGCTCAGACCTTTAGTGTGTATACTGAAATGAATGCAAAGACATGTAATGCTACATAAATCAGCACATGTCCATTACAAAAGCACAAACATGCCTCATATTCAGTACAGTAAAGAACATTGTGGAAAGTACACTATCTTTTACCATTCAGCAATCATCTTTTATTGTTCTGTTTACTCTAAACTTTTGGAATTTTATTGATTGCTGTGGGTTATTGCACTTCGCTTATCAGTAGTGCTTCTAGCACTGCTTTTTTTTTATTAGCTGGAGTTTATACATTGTCTGCTATTGATCTTGGGGTGCTGTGTTCCCATAGATTATTTTGTTTTCCTGATCTTAGCTTTTTTTTTTAGATTCTCTCATATCTCTCTCACCATTTGCCAATACCTTTGGTTTGAAAACTCTTGTTTGCTTCTGTCTGCTGATTTAGCATGGTCACTTCTTCTGGTTGTCATACTATCCTGACCCTTCTCTTGACCAATATCTACCCTATTGTTTTAAGTTTCTCAATTGCCCTTCTGGTTGTCATACTATCCTGACCCTTCTCTTGACCAATATCTACCCTATTGTTTTAAGTTTCTCAATTGCCCTTCTGGTTGTCATACTATCCTGACCCTTCTCTTGACCAATATCTACCCTATTGTTTTAAGTTTCTCAATTGCCCCAGATCATGGGAACATAAACTCAGTGCATAAAATATTGCTCAGCTCTAGGAAACAGACTTTTGCAGATGTTGTGTAGAGGCTGGCCTCAATGGCAAGTCTACAATGAAGTTTTCCCCCATGCATAAAACATGAACACCTATGGTTTGATTTACTAAAGGCAAAGAGGCTGTTCACTCTGAAGGAGAATTTTCACTTTACAAGTGAATTTCCCTCCCTAGTATAGTGAATGTAGTGAAATGTAGTGGAATATATTGAAACACTGTATTTTTGCTTGCATATATTTGCTTCATGGAAGTGAGCAGTTCTTTACCCCATGCACTAAGCTAAGGAGAAATTCCCTTGCAAAGTAAACAGCCTACTTCTCTTTAGTAACTCAATCCCCTAGTCTTATAGCAATGAAAAAAAAATCACAAAATCGGAATCAAAGTATCCATGGACTCACTCACTTGTAGAAAATGGAAAGCAGCTTTATTAAATTCCATTAATTTGAAATGAGAAACCTGCTAGTCTGGATATGCCTTATATTTAAAATATGTTTTTCTATAAACTTTTTTCCTGCTAAAACAGATTTTTAGCTAGAGACTTCACTCTGTTAATACCCTCTTCCTCATATGCATTAAATTATTGCAAATAACTGTTCACTAATAGTTTGAACGTAGATGAGCAGAAATGAGAGAATAAGCGTTATTCTAGTGGGCAGACTGAGCTAATCCCTGCAATGGAGAAAATGTTTCTTACTGCATATTTTCAGTTTGAAAGAGCAGAAAATGCACCACTCATTCAGGCCAATTACCCCCAACTTTGTTTTTAACATAGGGTAGAGAAGGCATAAAATTTAGATGCACCTGACTAATGGGTGGTGTTAAAAGATGATAACGGTTGCATAAGTTTCAGTAGTTGACTATTTGTTGAAGGAAAGAGCAATAACGATGTGTAAAGTGCAGTGACTAGTAGTAACTAGTCAGATTTATGTTTGCTGCAGCCAGATCATGGAAAATGAATTCAGTTTGCTGTGTGGTCTTGCACTTTGTTCTTTCCCTCATTGAATAAGGTTATGTCTATGCAGTGAATGTGACCTATTATGTTATTTTTGTTTGTTGAAGACTGAAAGGACAGTGGCATTTGTATTTTAGGAAACCTGCACAATAATGAACTATGTAATTATGTTTCTCAGTAAACACACATTGATGAAGAAAAGGCTATGTAAAAATCGCTGGATTTATATGTACTACACACAACTGAATTATATTGCTTTACTTACTTTGCATCCTGGTTTCAGCATTTGCTCTCATTCTGCATAACAAGGACTCATGCATCAAAGCATTAAAAAAAATCTGTATTGTATGTAAGGTGGACTTCAGTCCAAGTAGCTCTTTATGTTTAGTACATGAGGATGGGCAGGCTGGTTAGGACTCCTTTGATGTTTGGGAGCGTGTTCCCTTGGACTTCATTATTTTAGCCAGCCTTAAACATTATTTGCATGCAGAATGTGACAACAGGTTTTATACAAAAGAGAAGGCAGGAAGCAGGCATGTTTTGTGTAGAGCTGCATTCTCAATTGGCCTGGGATTAGTGGACAGAGTTGAGAAACTGACACAATCAAGTCGGAATAATCAGTTGTTGCTCTGGGTACTTGGGGAGGTGCACCGTGTTCATCACTGTATTGTGTTAGGAGTCTAACTTTTCTTTCTCCAAGCATGATACCAAATCCCCAGTTTGCAAAAGCTGTTCAGCATTAAAGTAAATGTAAACCTAATCACTAAAATCTCCTATAATCTTTAACATATTAATGTAATTTTAAAAGTAATTTTAACTTTTTAAATCTAATAAATCTTAAAAATAATACCTGGTGACCTGGCAAAGGTACTTGTTCAGATAATTTTAGTTTTTGGGTGACAATGCTCTGTTTCACAATTGCTCTCCTGCATAGTTACTCTCTGACATGCACTCCTAATGGAGACTATAAGCAGCTATTCCATTGCTCTTCGCGCCCACATGTTCTATCATTGTCGCATCAGAAAGGCCGCCCGGAGCAACAACATGCAGCTGCCGCTGGAGTGCATTGTGGAATCAAAGAGGTAGCAGGGCATCATCAGTGCTGAAATGCAAAAACAACATGAAAACAGTTTAAGTAAAAAAATTGCAATTATTTATGATATACAGAACGTTGGCAAACTAATAACATTCAGTTAGGGCTTAGATCTTCTTTAAATTATGCTTACATAATTTTGCCACCCCTTTTAGTTTGTGAGCTATAACTGTGATTATGATTTTATCAGACAGAAGGTTGCCAAGCAAAACAAACTGAGGCTGGAGGCGACAGGATAGGCTTTACCCTAAATGTCTAATACACTTTCATGGCAACCACTTCTTGAATACTAAAAGCATTAAATGTTGAATTCTGTTAGTGCACAACACTTACTATTTTTCTTTTTCTTTTAGACAAAATAACCACAGTGTCTATAGATATTTAGCTATAATTAGAGAGTACAATTACATTTCTACCAGACTATTACACAACAATGATATGGGAAGTGCTAGTATTGTAACCAGAATGGCATGCACTATGTAGCTAGAGACCTCAACAACTGCAGAACATCCTGGAAATTATTGATGCTTCTTTTTAGGATTCTAATCTGTTGAGACAAATAATTAGTAATCTCATTAGTGCAGATAACAATTTGCAGTTGTAGTCAATTGTGATTTACTTGGTCTTCATTATTTGCCTTACTGATTATTAGGCTTTATAGGCATGAATGTTGGATACAGAGGAATGCCTAGTTCCTGCATGTTTCTGAGTTGCATTCTTCCCACCTTACATACTCATTGCAATGAGAACAATTAAAAAGAAGCAAAGTGAATATTTCAGTAAGTGCTAATTTTCTTTGGACCATTAGAGTTCACCCTGCTTGGGCAGAATATGAGCCCCTGGCATGCATTTCCAATGTTCACTAAATATATCTCCTTTTTTCATTCCTACATTTATGAGGAAGGACTTTTTAGATGCTTTATTGCTAAATATGTGTTTTAAGAAGGTGCCACAGGACACAGGCCTTTATTTGTTTCTTTATTAAGTGATGACCTCACCTTAAATATACAAATAAACCATACCACTATATGATGTAGCTACCAGATACCTGAAACATTACACTTCAGTGGGCTATTGTCAATGCCTAGCATAGTTATATTCAAACAGAAAGCATGTGCCTTGTTTATATTCTTCAATTACAAATAAAAAGATGGTAGACCATGCATCTCTGCGACCAGTAAGGCCTTCTGGCCTCTTAATTCCCCCCTCTACAGGTGTTTGGGGGAGCTGGCAAGCTACGGAACCCGCATGCTGCTTGTTCGGTTTAGTGTATACTTTATTTGGATGTTTGGCTTTTATAGCATCGTGTTACCCATTCTTACAATTCAAGAATAAGACAAGAAATTAGTTTGGTTCAAATGTAACAATAATGTATGTGTCTATATTTTCTTTGCATGTTTAGGAATGGGAAGATAAACCTCAACAATATCATTTTCAGGGTGTTCAGTGAGTGTCAGAGGACTCATTAATCTTGATTACTTCCCCAATAGATAGCTTCACATATCATCTTTTATTCCTATCCATGCACATAGAGATAACAGACATCTGAAAGCTTTTTGAGAAAGACTAAAAGAAGGGTGTTTCATAAATATAAATCTGACACAGCACAAGACAAATATTTAGAGGGCATGATGTATTGTGTTTAACGCGGGGAATCGTGCAGAAAGATCTTAGCTACCTGGCGCATCTTAATAAATTAACTATGAACATCCAGTGTACATTAACATTTTATATACTTAAGTCATTAATTTAATTAGAAGACATAAAATTGCCCTAAATTAAACACTATGATGCTTAACGGTTTTCATAATTATGCAGACGTCTTGGGAAACTTTTAACCCTTTTTTACATTTTGTACATGTAGTAAATTAAGGCGACCATAAAAGATGATTGTATAAAGGAAAATTATGGGTAAAATAAAATCACAGTGACACTTAAAGTGACATTAAACCCTCAGATTTTTTAACATAAAACAATACTGTAATGTGTGCCTTACTGTAATCCATGGTTGTTTCCCTTGTCTTTGCTGCTCTTCCTTTTAAATCTGTATCTGTTCTCATGCTGGGCAGAACTTCTGTTTTGCAGCAGACTGCCTTGTCTCTGAAAGGGATACATGGTGTCTGTGTGTTGGTTTGCAACCTGAGCCAGCACTACAGGAAGAGGCACTCATCTGTAAAGGGAAGTTCTCCCCCAGCATGAGAAGACTTGAGGATTTAAAAGGAAGAGCAGCAAAGAGAAGGGAAACAACCATGGATTACAGTAAGGCACACATTACAGTATTGGTTTATGTTAAGAAATCTGAGGGTTTAATGTCACTTTAACTCCGGAATTAAATCCTAAAAATGCCTTCAAGTACCCCAGCATATTGGAGTGCCAGTGACCCCTACCTTTCTGTGTTATGATGTAGCCACCGCTCCAAGCTCACTCCCGTCTTGGACTACAATCTCACATTTAGTGGTCTATTCACAAAGCTGCCGAGGGCAGCCGAGTGAATGACCGATCAGAAGTGAAGTGAGCCGAACACTGTTCGGCTATTCACTTCAGGCTGGTACGGCTGATTTCAGCCGTATATCGGCTGAAATCAGCCGTACATCGGCTTGCTTCGTGTGGCTTCGAAACAGCCGAACATGCTCAGCATGTTGGGCTGATCCGAAGTGCAGAAGGAGTTCGACTCAGCCGATCCAACATCTGGATCGGCTGAGCCGAACCTCCGGCAGGCTTCACACTGCTGTTCGGGCTATTCTGAAAGATCCCGAACAGCAGTGAGAGAATAGCCGAATGCCGCCGAGCGGCATTTGGCTCGGCTGTTCTGCTCGGTCCCTCAGAGGCACCGAGCAGAACAGAAAAAGAGTGAAAAAAGTAAAAAGAAAACGATTGTGCAGAGCTAGCAGTGACAGCTAGCTCCGCCCAATAGTTTCCTATTGTCCGGCGGCTCTGCTGCTGTAAAAAAAAAAAAGTTAAAAAAATGTAAAAACTCTCCCTGGGGCCCCGGGAGCCCCCCGCTCCCGGCCGCCAAGGAGAGAAACCCCGCTGTGTCTTTTTTTCTTCATTCTGGCACGAGCGATGTCAGAATAGAGGAAAAAAAAAATTCCCATTCAAAAGCATTGAGAGTTTACTATTGGCTATTTCAATTTGCAATAGCCAATAGTAAACTAGCATTGTTCCCGCCCTCTGCTGGTGGACCTGGTGGGGAACTGCAAAAGAGGGCGGGTACAATGCTAGTTTACTATTGGCTATTGCAATAGAAATAGCCAATAGTAATGTCCCAATGCTTTTGAATGGGACTTTTTTTTTTTTTTTTTATTCTGACATCGCTCCGTGTCAGAATAAAGAAATAAGACAGAGCGGGGTTTTTCTCCTTGGCGGCCGGGAGCAGGAGACTCCCGGGGCGCCAGGGAGAGTCAGATGCTTGGAGATCAGTGTCCCTGGTTAGCAACCAGGGACGCTGATCTCTCTGAAAGTGGCCGGAGCCAGCCGTAAGATCACGGCTGGCTCCGCCCAGCTGTCAGAAGCAGGCTGTCGGCCGGCCAATGGCCGGCCGCTCGGCCAGCTTCGTCTTTCAGCACGGCTCAGCGCTCGACTGAGCCGCTCGGCCGTGATCGGGAGCTGTACGGGCTATTGTGAATAGCCGTACAGCACCCCCTCGGTTCTCCTGAACCGAAGGGGTCCTGGTGCCGAAGCTAGCCGAGGGATCGGCCGAAGCTACGGCCAGATCCTTCGGCAGCTTTGTGAATAGACCCCTTAGTAATACTAAATTTGTATTTATATTGGAGTGCCAGTGACCCCTACCTTTCTGTGTTATAAAGTAGCCACCGCTCCAAGCTCGCTCCCGTCTTGGACTACAATCTCACATTTAGTAATACTAAATTTGTATTGAGATTTTAGTCCATCACGGGAGTGAGCTTGGACTGGTGGCTACTTTACAACACACACAGAGAGCATGGGGAACAAAAGTAGCCATCCTCCAGAAGGTAGGACAGTGTCAGCACCAATTCAGAGATGAGTAATACACAATTAAGATGCATTTTTGTTAATAGTTAAGGTACTTGAATGCATTTTTAAGATTTAACTCCTGAGTTTAGTGTCACTTTAAATAAAAAAAGAAGCCTGATTTCATTTTTAAAGTAAAACTGTGCTAGAATATGTACATTCAAGTATTTACATATTCTGACCAAGCAGCAAAAGCACTCTAAAACAACCCACTTGTGTGGTTTTTAAGGCTCTGAATGTAGCAGTATTGTATGCTATGGGCCCATTCACAAAGATGCCTTTTGATCTGTAGCATTTAGCTGCATAAACCAACACCAAAAACCAAAACGAAAAAACAACTGTGTCCATGGACTGATTATACCCTATTTTATGTGGTACATATGTAAACATATGTACATATGTAAATAAGCTTCCACTTCTGCATGGTAAATCTGGGCCAGGGGGAGATGTAAACAAAAATAATACACATTGTTGATGTTTACATCTTCTCCCTGGCCTTAAATGGGTACTCCACTAGGTAGCAGAAGCAGTGCAGGTGCAGAATAACCTTGGCATTCAGCTATTTATAATAAACGAAGGCCAAAATCATTCTGCGTTGCCACTGCTGTCTAGTAAATGACTCATAAAGGGGGAAGATGTAAGAGATCAACAATGTGTAAGCAGTGGCGACAGCACAGGCACAGAGTATTCTCAGCCTTCAGTCATTCTAATTAATTGACTTTGTAAACTGTAGGCATCTCATATGGACTTAGGTGCCTGTATGTCTGTATGAGTTAATTTGCACTATGGACCACTTTTTACATAAGATCATGGTTAAACTTAAATGCTCATGTGTATAAGGCCTTAAAGTCCATCTCCACCTTTGCAAGTGATTTGCATTTATTGCGGTAATGAAGCGGTGCAGTTATAATGAATACATGTGCACATTTTCATGATTCACATTGAAGGCTTTCTTCATTTTTTATGAAGGTTTTATTAGGCCTGAAGCCTAAATATACTTAATTTTCGCCACAGAAAAATCAGTCTGACACCAGGTGCCAGACTGTAATTAGCTGTCTCCCCCCTTGTCACTCGTTGCAACTTGATCAGTAAACACAAGCTCTGCCTTTATACACTGTCCAGGGTGGCGGGGGTGATATATACACACATGTCTCACACCGCACAGAGGCAGACATTTGATATGAAGAGGAAAACATGTAAGTTTCTGTGTTCATATACATCAGCTGCATATGCCTGCTTCATGTAAACTCAGTGTACATTGCTGGCATTGTTTTAAAGATACCTCTGCATAGATGGAAATGGGCATTACAATTCACAACAGAGGCTCTAAAATCACACCTCCTCTTCTCCTATATTCTATAAAAGTAGAACCTTGGCAGGCTGCCAGCCTTCAAATGTAACAGCAGGTGTTTCTTAGCTGTTAGAAACAGACTGAATCCTGATGTCATAGTCTCAGTTGTAAATTTTGAGGATCTTTAAAAATGAATAACTACACATGACATGAAGCTACAGAGGTCAGGGTGGGCTTATTTTAACCTCTTTATGGCATATTAAGAGTATGTTAAACTTTTAATGTCCATACTCTAGGTGCTTGTGAACGTCTAAAACAAGATCATTGGCCTTCTGACTTGTTCTTGCCATGAGACAAAATGGGGCAAAGTAAGGCTATCTGATTCCCTTCTGAAGATAAATTACTGTGACTGTGCATGTGCTCTTCTGAGCCCACATACTTTTGAAGATCATGTGTCAAACATGGTTTTGATGGATTGTGGGACTTATTCAATTTAGAGAGACTGAAAAGTGGTAAGGTTGCCTACAACATAAGGTTTTTTTCAGGTGGTCCAGTAATAGCAAAACGTGAAATCTGATTGGTTGGTATAAGCCATAGACCCACTTTTCTTTGATCCTGCTTTGGTTAATGAATCCTTATGTACTGTAGCAGGGTCAACAGATCTCTCACTCAGTATAGAAAAAATACAAAACTGTTATAATGCTCTGTATGTAAGAACAGACAACGCCTTATTGCCATCTGTGTGTACCTAAAAGAAACATTTACTAAGAGAAATATGCAGCCTACTAATGCTGGCCTCCATTTGAAATGCATGTTTCCTGGCTGTCTGTAGTTGTCAGACTTTTTGAATCACTGACCATGTGCAAGTATGCAGCATGTGAAGTCAGAGTGGAGTCCGGATGTGCTGATCTGCACATTAGATTCCTATCACTGACTGAAAGTATTGAATCCAGAGGATCAGACTGACATCTGCAACAAGAATGTTCAGCCTTTCTCTAAGCAAAGGGTTTCTTTTAATATAAGCTTGCATCATGTGCTAGAAACTGCTGTTATTGATCTAGAGTAGACCTTCATTTATAGGTAAAGCTAGGTCTGTTTCACAGATTTGTGCTCTGTAGCAGTTAACCCTATCAAATATTCATCCATATACAGTACTTATCAGAAGTTCCTCAATTAAAGGAGAACTATGGGGTTAGGGCTTTTCCCCATAGTTCTCCTTAGGGTAACGGGAGGACACAAACTAGCATTCTCCCGTCACCTTGGGCTCAGTATACCACGAGCTGTACCTCACGGTATACTGAGACGCTGCAGCTGAAGCGGATCCCGACAATTGTGCCGGGATCCGCCCAGCTGCGTGAGTGACAGCTGAGTCTGCCTATCTAGAGGCAGAGCCAGCTGTACCCTCCCCTGTTCGTTCCGCCAGTCAGCACTGGAGGATCGGAGTGGGGAGGGGGGAATCCAGCCCCTCCCCTGTCACGGCATAGAGCCGTGACAGGATCGAGAGGTGAGCGAACGCCGGTATGTGTTCGCTCACCTCCCGATCTACTGAGCCGACCTGTGACAATTTTATTGTCACAGGTCGACTAGAACTATGAGGTGAGTGAAAAGCACTCACCTCATAGTTCTCCTTTAATCCACAGCCATAGTGCCTTTTACTGTGCATCTAATGATAGCATGTAAAACAAGGTTATAGAGTGGCATACATTTAAGTAGCTCTGCTCAAGTACTTTTTTTACATGAAAGCACAGTAACACAATTTTTGCTTTTCCATTCCCTTACGTCTAGTAGGCAAATTTTCTTTTTTTTCCTAATGAAAAGGTCCTCATAGCCTAAACCATTGGATAATGGAGACTGGATCAAAGGTTCCACAAGTAGCATGTTTAATCTTCACACAGCAGTGTCCTGTTAAATGATGAAACAGCATTTTCAGCAATAACTGCCTCACAGCAAACTCAGGTTATTACTAAATGAAAGTTGAAGTGAAAAGGAAGCAAAAGAAAAAAGCATAAAATAATTAAACATTTTGCCAAAAATAAGTAAGTGGCAGACAATGTAATTTTCTCCACAGTTGTTGCTGCTTGTGTGGTTGATTATGAAAAGCGCCATTAGTATGGTTATTTTCAGTGCCAGACTGTGCTGTTGAACTCAGAGGCAGTGAATGGCATTAGCAGTAATTTCTTAATCTGTCAGGGAATTAACGTGCCATTGCCAATAGATGCAAAGTGATATGCAGTCACTTGTAATTGTCCTTCAGTTGCTATGCATCAATTGTGTGTGGGAAATGCTGCATTGGGAATGGCAAACTGACTTTGAAAGCCTGTTATGGTCACTGTCAGTCATTCAAATGAAATCTGCCTCCCTGTTGCCATTTTATTCTTCCACAAAGTGTTGATTAAAATATATCACAACTATTTTGCTCTTTCAGGCTGAGATAATGTGTGAATCCCAAAGGAGAATTCACACCTCTGTGTGGTTGAAAAAGAAAAGCAGGTGTTTTTTCATGTACAAATTTGCTTTTTTTAACCTTGTGCCCTGAAGGCTTCAACACGTTTTATACCTGGCTCCTGCTCTGAACACTATTTCATGTACTGGCTCATCAAACATATTGCGACTTCTACTGCAGGGGAGTTCAGAATATTTTCTTTCCTCTCTGAAAGTCATAATAAAGTATTAATTATATCTGACAAAAGGTGACTGCCGATTCTGTGCTTTTTGCATGTTAACACATAAGACTAGGCCAAATCCACTGTGCATTTGAATTCCAGTTACTGAAAAGTTATGATTTTATGTAAAAATACTAAGAAAACTGCAAATACATAGTAGGTACAACTATCTGCAGAAAACTGGAATAAGCATTGTTTATTATTATTAGATCAAAGAACAAAGGGAGCAGCATTGCATTGCATTCGGTTTTGCTTAAAGCTGGCCATACACCTTACAATTATCTGCAGATTTTCTGTGGTCAGATGGAAAAGGTGCAACAGATTCCTCCATCTACACTTAATCTGTTGCACTTTTTCCATCTGACCACAGAAAATCTGCAGATAATTGTAAGGTGTATGGGCACCTTTAGAAAGGCTGGAGAAAAGCAAAGGTGTTGTGCATATTACCCAATCATGTGTTACCTGTGAGTCCTCTATTGGGTCTAATTTATTGTCTGTGTCCCCGCTAAAGCTGGCCATACACCTTACAATTAGCTGCAAATTTTCTGTGGTCAGATGGAAAAGGTGCAACAAATTCCTCAATCTACACTTAACTGTGTGGATGGAGTAATCTCCACCTGGGCCAATCTGTTGCACTTTTTCCATCTGACCACAGAAAATCTTGCTACTATGTGGGATCCCCATAGTAGCAATGGTTACAATTATTTGCTAATTTCCTCTTTCTCTAGAATTGTTACATTGTATCTCTTGTTGCTTATTTCCTATGATCATCAGCTCTATCTCTGGCAAGAGCTTTACATTTTGCCCCATTCTCACAACAGTTGGCTAACTCCAGCAGAACAAATGTACAGGTGAAACTCGAATAATTAGAATATCGTGCAAAAGTTCATTTATTTCACTAATGCAACTTAAAAGGTGAAACTAATATATGAGATAGACTCATTGCATGCAAAGCAAGATAATTCAAGCCGTGATTTGTCATAATTGTGATGATTATGGCTTACAGCTCATGAAAACCCCAAATCCACAATCTCAGAAAATTAGAATATTGTGAAAAGGTGCAATATTCTAGGCTCAAAGTGCCCCACTCTAATCAGCTAATTAAACCATAACACCTGCAAAGGGTTCCTGAGCCTTTAAATGGTCTATCAGTCTGGTTCAGTAGGAATCACAATCATGGGAAAGACTGCTGACCTGACAGTTGTGCAGAAAACCATAATTGACACTCTCCATAAGGAGGGAAAGCCTCAAAAGATAATTGCAAAAGAAGTTGGATGTTCCCAAAGTGCTGTATCAAAGCACATTAATAGAAAGTTATGTGGAAGGGAAAAGTGTGGAAGAAAAAGGTGCACAAGCAGCAGGGATGACCGCAGCCTGGAGAGGATTGTCAGGAAAAGGCCATTCAAAAGTGTTGGGGACTTTCACAAGGAGTGGACTGAGGCTGGAGTCAGTGCATCAAGAGCCACCACACACAGACGGATCCTGGACATGGGCTTCAAATGTCGTATTCCTCTTGTCAAGCCACTCCTGAACAACAAACAACGTCAGAAGCGTCTTACCTGGGCTAAAGAAAAACAGACCTGGTCTGTTGCTCAGTGGTCCAAAGTCCTCTTTTCTGATGAGAGCAAATTTTGCATCTCATTTGGAAACCAAGGACCCAGAGTATGGAGGAAGAATGGAGAGGCACACACTGCAAGATGCTTGAAGTCCAGTGTGAAGTTTCCACAGTCTGTGTTGATTTGGGGAGCCATGTCATCTGCTGGTGTTGGTCCACTGTGCTTCATTAAGTCCAGGGTCAACGCAGCCGTCTACCAGGAGATTTTGGAGCACTTCATGCTTCCTTCCGCAGACGAGCTCTATGGGGATGCTGACTTCATTTTCCAGCAGGACTTGGCACCTGCCCACACTGCCAAAGCACCAAAACCTGGTTCAATGACCGCTGGATTACTGTGCTTGATTGGCCCGCAAACTCGCCTGACCCCCATAGAGAATCTATGGGGCATTGCCAAGAGAAAGATGAGAGACATGAGACCAAACAATGCTGAAGAGCTGAAGGCCGCTATTGAAGCATCCTGGTCTTCCATAACACCTCAGCAGTGCCACAGGCTGATAGCTTCCATGCCATGCCGCATTGAGTCAGTAATTGCTGCAAAAATTGCCCAAACCAAGTACTGAGTACATATGCATGCTTATACTTTTCAGAGGTCCAATATTGTTCTATATACAATCCGTGTTTTATTGATTGCATGTAATATTCTAATTTTCTGAGATTGTGGATTTGGGGTTTTCATGAGCTGTAAGCCATAATCATCACAATTATGACAAATTACGGCTTGAACTATCTTGCTTTGCATGTAATGAGTCTATCTCATATATTAGTTTCACCTTTTAAGTTGCATTAGTGAAATAAATGAACCTTTGCACGATATTCTAATTATTCGAGTTTCACCTGTATATGCACTTTCACTGTATGTATAGCTATGCAAATACTTACTCATGGCAATGCTGAGTGAACTGTATCATATTATCTTAATTAATTTACTAGATAACTAGCAGTAATGCTAAAATAGTCAGCACAGATAGAAATTAGAGCATATTTGGCAATGTCGGATGGGATTTTGTACTTATTCAGTTATAACCTAGCACCTTTTCTGTAAATTTAAAAGTGCTGCAAATGCAGTTAAAATGCATGTGCTGCTTCTGACCTAATCTGATCTTTCCTGAACCTGACTGGTTATTTAAAGCAAACACAGACTTGTATATATTTTTAATTTATATTAAATGTTTTTCTCCATGCATGATTTTTGAACACACTACTGTTTAAATTGAACTATGTTAATACTTTTACAGATAGATGTACTGCTCCGGACTCTGTAGTTAAAGCACCCACCAAACTTCATAGGTGACAGCTGTTCCAGGTTTGTCCCACATGCCTACCACACGCAGACCATGCATCACAATTCCACATGCCATTTGTTACTGTTGAAGTAACTTAATTGACAGTTGAATTAAATGTATCCTACTGAATAACTTTAGTAAATGTATAGACTATCTCATGGTACCAAGTTCCTCTGAGTTTCATTCAAAAATGGGCTTAACCATTGAGACATAATAATTAATTAATTTTAGCCATGTGGCACATTGACGAGTAATTCAAGCTAAGTATATTTTCCACAGTGAATTTTTTAGTATTATGTATTACATTATAATATATTATAATATAATAAGCCAACAGTTTCATCATCCATTTTAAATAACAAAATATTTTTGTTTATATTATGTTTTATAAAAAATATATATTTATATATCTTTTTTCGCTAAATATATCTTACAGAGGTAATTGGTTGAGACCATATGTCTGAAATCCAAATCTTTTAAAAACATTTTGTAAGAAAATAGTTCACATTTAATATGTGGCACCTATATATTTCTTGACCTCATAGGCAGAGTTGCCCCTCCTCAGTACTGTGCAGTGTTACATGACCAGATGGAACGAAGGAAGTGACAGAATGCCAAACAACACAGAGAACAGATCGGTTCCTAGGCAACAGCACAAAAAATAAGTAGGAATATGTTTCTGGTGAAGAGACAGGGGAGCATAAGCATCACACATACAAAGCTACGTGGCTGACATGTTGTCTCCTTGGCTGTTTTATCACCTGTGAATACCTGAACAAAAATAATGTATTATAGCAGTCAGCAGCTCCTGCCTGGATGAGATCCTTACTGGTATGGGCTTAAACCACTGTGAGCTTTAGAACCTAAAATTATTAGATTATATGAGATGCATTTATTGTTTATTTGTAATGAGTTGACAGGCAGTAGATAAGCTGTATACCACCATTAACCATTTTGCATCCTAACACATAAGTACTTTCAATCTGTATACTTTCTCATATGCGTATATATTTAGGGGTTATTTCCCAATTAAGAGTAGTGGCACTTTTCCCACATTGACTCAGGTGACTCCTAAAACATGTAGGATTGCCCACAGGATTATTGCTGCTAACAGGATTTCACAGATACCTACCTGAAATGATAGGGACTGGAATGTGTGCATTCTGGAGCTACTCTCAGTCCATTGGATCCATTCTGGCAGTTATTAAAGCTAAGAGCATTTAAAAATCAATTTGAAGATACTGGTGCCTGTCTTCTTTTTTTCAGAACATGCCAACAGTCCTTTACTATAGTTAAACACCGGTACCTCTTGTGTAACTACATCTTGTTGGGGCCCCAGCACAACTGGAGTCACAGAAAAACAGCACAATGACACATGGGCCTTATCATATGTGAAGAGGCCAAGGGTTTCCACCTCAGTTAACTCAGGGAGTTCATCTGGACATTTATGTATAATATATTCCTGAGCTTGTTAATGATCTTTATGAGTTAAATGCTAACACTATTATGGGTCTAATTTGATGACATCATGTGAATCAATGCATGCCAAGTATGATGTACGCAACAGGCTAAAAATCTCTGGTCTACCCAATACTGCAAATCTCATATTGCTCCAATTAAACTAAAATCTTAAGAACATTACTATTTTACAGTTTGTGTGCAATTTTTTGGGGTATATTCATACATCTTTATGCCGATGACACCCAAATCTATCTCTCCCCTCCTCAACTCACCCCCTCTGTCTCTTCATGTATCTCAAATCTACTCAGTGACATCTCAGCATGGATGTCACACCACTACCTCAAACTCAATCTGTCAAATACTGAGCTTATAATTTTTCATCCTCTCCGTGTTCCCTCCCCAACTTCCCCATCACTATCAACAACACTACGATCAACCCTTCCCATCAAGCCAGGGTACTCGGTGTAATCCTTGACTCTGAGCTCTCCTTTCAGCCCCACATCCAATCACTATCCAAATCTTGCCGACTCAACCTCCGTAACATTTTCCAAAATACGCCCCTTTTTAACAAACAAAACCACAAAGCTTCTAATTCACGCCCTTGTAATCTCTCGTCTCGACTACTGTAACTTCCTCCTTGTTGGCCTACCACTAAGCAGGCTATCCCCCCTTCAGTCTATCATGATTGCTGCTGCCAAACTCATCCATCTTACCAACCGTTCAGTGTCCACCGCCCCTCTCTGCCAATCCCTCCACTGGCTTCCACGTGCCCAACGAATAAAATTCAAAATACTAACAAGAACATACAAAGCCATCTACAACTCCGCCCCAACCTACATCACTGATATCATCTCAAAAAATCACCCAAACCGTCCTCTCCGTTCCTCTCAAGACCTCCTGCTCTCTCATTACCTCCTTCCATGCTCGCCTCCGGGACTTCTCCAGAGTGTCCCCCATCCTCTGGAACTCCTTACCCCAATCTGTCCGCCTATCTCCTATGCTGCCCACCTTCAGGCGATCCATAAAAACCCATCTCTTCAGAGAAGCCTACCTCATCTCAACATGACAGGCTTTTACTTCCTCCAATAACTCAATCCAAACAATTATTACCTTTTGTATCACTTGCCCCTCCTACTAGATTGTAAGCTCTCACGAGCAGGGCACTCCCAATCCTATTGTTCTGAAACTGTATTGTACTGTAAATTGTATTGTAACTGTGCTGTCTCCACTATTTCATAAAGCGCTGAACAAATGGTTGGCGCTATATCAATCCTGTATAATAATAATAGGAGAGATTTGGCAAATAAGAGGCTAAACAAAACTTCAACTGTTACACACCGATTTTCCAAAATCCATCATGGCTATATTTTGTCAGTTTGTACTTTGAAGGTCGTTGTCTTGTAAATATTGCTAGGACATTTTTTTCCCATTTGAATCTATATGTAGGTTCCAAAGCCAATGTTTCTGCTATTTGTGATATTGTGATATTCTGTGTATGCTTTTATTTAAAAAGCAATTCAGATTTTTCTGTTACATGCTAGAGTTCTTTAATGTTTTGTGCAGACTATAAAAATAGTGCTCTATAATGAAGGGTTCTGATCATGATGTTCAGAATGGATAGTCTCTCAGCAGCACTGCCCAGTTGCCCTTGAATGCTGCAGTTGACACAAAGATTAAGCCGTGCTGTTTCAAATGAAAACATTCCCATGTTTGCACATCAATGGATTGGAAGTAACAACACATCTAAATCAAGTATTTTCTGATTTAAAGTGTAACTGTCATAAACAATCAAGAATTAATCAGCTAATGCAAAAATTACCTATGATTTATTACACAAAGTAATCATGCTACGGAGGATCGCCTAGCTCCCTAGCACTTTCTATGTGCTATTGCATGTTGGCACACTCAGTTCCATTACCTACCCCCAGTGTTGTCACAATAAATGGCGCTATTAATAGTGCATTTAGGGTTTTGCCAGTGCCTCTAAGCTTATATGCTTTAAACATACTTAGAAATGTCTGTGTTGTCCTTGTAGATACTATAAAATAATTGTTTTATTAACAGTAGAGATGCACCGATCCCTGGTGACAAAGGAGCATGGAGCTGGCTTCCCGGCTAATCAGGAAGCTGGGCGGTGTGTAATGACTCGCCGCCCAGCTTCCTGATACCGGAAGTTCTGGTATCGGGATAAGCATTGGGAGCATTTTGGTGAGTACAAGTACTTGCCCAAATACTCGGTATCAGCACCGGTATCGATACTAGTATCGAGATTGATGCATCCCTAATTAACAGTATGGAAAAACAGTTATATTCAGTATGAGAGAGAAATTTGCCTTCAATGTTCCAAAGAACATTACATGAATACAAAGTACAATAATAATCAAACCAAAGCTCTTTCATAAGTTGTTGTGGGTTATCACAAAATGGTTTAAATTGATAATTTTATCAATTGAATCAACACTATTATTTTATGTTCTGTCCATAAATAGTCTATGTTGTAAAGCAAAAACATGGCTATGGAATTTTATTTATTTAAACTATTTTGTATGATGAATGTGACATTTTATTTGCCTATCCCCAGCTAGTCACTAAAAATGTCTCTTATTTACTAGTGAATATTTAATGTGCTGGCATAGTTTTTAGCTGCAGCTAGAGAAACATGAAACTTTAATATCATTCAGTTTCATCAAGTTTTCTTAGACAGGGAATGTGGAAGAAAAGCTGAACAACAAAAAAGATGTCCTGATAAGACAAGTTGGTCTAAAACTGCTAGAATAATAGCATTCACTCAAACACTGCCAAATGATACTGTCATTCTTTAAACCATTGTCACAAAAGCACTTGCATAATTACCATTCAAAACTTTATTATTACAGATATATTACGTTTTCTCTTAGTAACGATAATTATCTCTGGCATATAGCCTTTTAATTTATATTTATAGTGCATGTTCATGTATTTTCAGAATGCAAGCTGCTTAATTTACATTATGTACAATAAAATGAGCTACATGAATACATTTAATCAAAGTGCATACTGTTCTTTACCTACTGTAGATACCAATTAAATTCTATGCTGAAATGCCATGGCTGTATATTGTGCCACAATAGGTAGTTAACTGACATTAAAAATTTTAATTGGTACTAAACTCATGAGAAAGTAGGCTTGATTACTTTTAATACACTTTGATAGATTACTGTATGTAGTTCTTTTAACTTTTTAAAGGTAATGTCTACTTTCTAATAGAATTGACTGACTTGCACATCCCATATTGTACTTTTATATAACAGGTAGCACAACAATTATGTTGCCAATAGTAATCAACCTGATCTTAGCCAGCACTTAGGCAAATGCTAGCTGCCATTTAACGAGTGCTGGTTATAAAATGGAAATAAGAAAATGTTAATGGGCAACACTGTTTTTTGTTCAATTTTCATATCCAATGCTGAATTTTGCAAAGAATGTTGTCTAAAATTTAATTTTTTTCACTAACACCAAAAAAATACGTTTACGTATACGTGAAAGTATAAGTTCAGCATACTCAGGCCCAGACTGGCAGAGTATAATGAACTGGTCTGAGTTTAACTGTTGACCATGAAATTATATTTCTCATGCATTCAGTTTAAATCTTATAGTTTTTAGATTCCAACAATAAGATTTCTCAACCAGTTCCTAACAGTTCCAGCATGCCCTCTTGTCCCTGTACGCCCCCAAATATCACTCAGGGAACTGAGATATGGGGCACTGTACAGGGACAATGAGGGCATGCTGAGACTTGTAGTTCCCTGTATGGCATGAGGCTGTAAAATCATTACGCCATTTGGTCCCGGTCCTCATATAAACACTTCAGTTGATACCTGCTGAACTCAGAGGAACTAAATGGTGTTTTTGTAATAGAACACAGAATAGTTGAAACTTTTAAGTTCAGCTATTCTGTGTTCTGGAATGCCAGATAGTCTCCTCAGCCATCTGACACTGTCATCCTGGCTGGTGTCAGTTTATACGGCCGGAGGAAGCACGGTGGAGACCGAGAAAAAAACAAAACATGAATCACTCACCTTATCACAGAGCCACGGTCTCCCTCTCTGCAATGTGAAGCTGCTGCATGCTGGGTCCTCACGCATGAGGCAGCCCCATGATTGTTTGTCAGGGCAGCCCCACTTAAATCTTTCATTCGCCGGGCTCACTTGTCACTGCCCGACGGCCGGCGCCCCCCCTAGCTCTGCGCCCGGGGCAACCGCACTGGCTGCCCCCCGGTTGTTACGCCACTGATCCTGACCGGTTCTGTTCTATGTGAAATGGCTGCTTCCTGGTTCCTTTCTCTATCATGATCATATTTCTACCAAAATGAATACTACAAATTAAAGAGAGCTAAATGTTAACATTTTCCCCTCGGCAACAACCAATGTACAGAGTGTGAAGCTATGGGATCATCCCCTTACTTTGTTGCTTTCTATGACCTCTATGTTACCTTAGAAAACTGAGCTTGGTAAGCCTAGACAAAGAAAAGGCTTGCTACTAAAGGTGAAATCAAATGGAAAGAATATAATACTTCCAAAACAAAAATGTGCAATTACATTCGTAAGGTTTTCCAGCACACTCGTATAGAAAATATTTCCTGATTTCTCATTTGTCTGTCCTGAAAGGGATTTGGCAATGGGAATAAGCACAATGCAAAAATCATTACACATTGAAGCAGGTTTGTTTCCATTTGTTGTACTCGCTAATCGTTTCTTTTGAAGTTTAAACTGAATGCATCTGTCATCTGCATAATCTTGAAGAGACTGTCCAAAAATCGTGTAGGTCTGGATGCTGTAATCCATCCAAAAGAAAATTAGTGCTTTGCTGCTTTGGAGGAGGCAGCAATGAAGGAAATAGCTTGAATCTAAGGTTGTTCTTAACAAAGGACGTGTTTCAAACATCAGTTTACCTAAGCAGCGAAAGCCTTTGCTAACTGTCAACACCTCCGTCATGCTTGCTTCAGCTCCAGATAGCAGCTCTCAACCCCTCCAGAGTACCAATCACTCAAAATCATATAGTCTTTTCCTTAACACAATTGTCAGGTCTTATGAAAATTTACATTATTATGTTAAGCAAAGCACTAAGTAAGTAAAATGTAATGCTATGCTCTTTTAGCTTTTGCATAAGAAGAGCACACTGTGTGACTAGCTAATTTATAGAAAAAAGGATAAGTTAGATATTTGATGTCTGGACAAGGAAAAAAAAAACATACTTTAATTTACAGGCATATTTTACATTTATATCTTTAAAGTGACACTAAACTCAGGCGTTAAACCTTAAAAATGCATTCAGGTACCTTAGCTATTAGCAAAACTGTAACTGTATTTGTTTATCACTCAGCTGTAGATCCTCAAATCATCTCTGAATTGGTTCTGAAACTGTCCTTCCTTTTAAAGGGTGACTACTTTTGTTCCCCATGGTCCCTGTGTGTTGTAAAGAAGCCACTGTTCTAAGTTTGCTCCCGTGATAAACTACAAAGTCATGTTTAGTTTTAGTAATTTGTATTGAGATTGTAGTCCATCACAGGATTGAGCTTGGAGCGGTGGCTACTTTACAACACACACAGGGACCATGGATAATTTGTATTTAATACATGAATTAAATAACAAAATTGGAGTGTGGGAGCTTGACCATGGGAAATATATATACAGTAAAACTGCTCACATATCACATATTGATTTTTTCTTCTATAATTTGCTGGGTTTGCATATAGCAGCAGCACCCCAATAGGATTAATTTCAGTTTAAAAAAGTGGATTTTATTTTAGATAGGTTTAGCAGTGGCATTATCTTTTTTCAGCAAATGATAATAAGCCTGTTGCCACTGGCAGAAAAAAAAATTGCCCAGTAGTTTGTTGTTACTGGCCTTGTTCACTCTGATGCAGAACTGATCTGCCACTGGTCAATTTTGACCAAACTCTCATTACGAATTCTGAGAATGCAGATGGATAGAGCAATGTAAAAATGTCCAGCAACAGGACATTTTAAATGAGGGGGAATTGGCTGAAATATACTAGAGAAAAGGAATACTATCCAGCAGCAGGACAATTTTAAATAGCAAGGCTAGGCCCAGTTTAGACAAAGAGCACAGGCTGGGGCTTTTCTGGGGCTTTACTACAAGCTTTACACAATAACTAAGGTAAGAGTGGTGTACGTTGAATGCATGTGATATAATGTGTGGTGATTTAGGTACAAAAAACACACAAAAGAAAAGAACACCTCAAAATTCCCCTTAAGAATTAATAGCACTTTTTTTTTAAGGGAAAGCGTGCTACAAAACAAAAAAAATTGCTATGGGCAGGACAGCAGCTTAAATAACCACTGACCTCAAATCAGCCATAACATACAATTATAGAGAAATAAGCCCTCAATAATTAGAATAAAAGGAATAAAGACAGCAGATGGGTTGATTGCCCATTGAGCTAGCAGTCAATATTAAAGTGCAGGTTCCTAGCTGACCCTAATATCTCCCTATGCAGTTTGTCAGCTTTCACTGTGCTTTTCCTACAACAGCTTCCAATTCACTTACACTATGGAGATGATTTAGTACAAGCAAATAGACTGTTCATTTTGCAATGGAATTTTCCCTTAGTCTAGTGACCTAGTGAAGCACTGCTGATTTCTATCATACAATCATGTACAAGCAAAAATACTGTTTTTTTTTCTTCTTGTTTGTTATTAGGTATACCTAGTGAATGCGCTGAAAATTTAACTTTGCTAAGTTTAGGAAAAATTCCATTGCAAAGAGAACAGACTATTTGCTTTTAGTAAATCAACCCCTATGGTTGCTCTTTTCCCTCCTCCCATTTTTAGTGTTGGGGCTGACTTGTCCAAATGCCCTCTTATTGGCCCTTCTAAGCCTACAAGTCATAGTGCAAAGGTCATGGAATGCATTATGGTTTCAAAACAATTCTCCTTGGTGATTATGCACAAAAATGTTGCTGGCTCACAAATTTTTAACCCACAGGATTTGATTCGAGCCGATGGTAGCAGTGAACCTGAACCTCATCCCTAGTTAGAATATATATAAGACCTAAGAGACCAGTCACCCTGCAAAAAGAAGGCTGTGTATGTAGTATATGTGTATGAGTATATGTATATGTGTGCACAGATTCCGTCAGATAGCCCAATTTGCTGTCATCTAGAGTTATAAATGAGGTTTTAGAAAAGCAAGAATCTGATTAGTTCCTAAAAGCAAAAAAAAAAAAAAAGACTGGTAATATTTTCACTATGCTTTCATAAATTCAGGCTAACGCTACTAGGTCATAAAAAACAAATCTGGAAAAAATAGCTTAGCTTACTGTGCTATTTATATAAATGATTTGTAGTGTGTCTTGGGAGGAGTGACTGCACCTTAAAAGAACCTCATTTTCCCCCTCGTAAACACTCTTTGAACCTGTGAATTCATCCCTTACCTGGAGCTAATTCCACTGCTTCAATAGAACACAGATTGAAGACTTGCATTTGAGCCATGAAATCTGAAGCAGCAGCTGTTTGCATCTTTTCACAGAGTAAATTCAATCCAGTTGTCTTTAAAATCACAAGATCCAATAAAAGAGTTGTTCTGTGCCATCCTCAGATTATAAAAACTGTTGTTATGAAGAATGACAAGCTGATTAAGAGTAATTTCTTCAGGGTGGGGGACAGAAAGGAGGAATGAGAAGCATGGCAGAATATTATGCTGTCTGGATGCTCCAGTTTTGGTGGATGTGATTCAATAATTACATTCTGACAAACATATGAACGAACACTCTCCAGGGGCAATAGGGCTCAGTCAATGAACCACAAGTACTCACAAGCAGTAACAATGAGAAAAACATTCTTCACAAAGCAAGCAGTCAGTCTGTGAACAAATAAAGTGAATGTTGAATTGATTCAGCTGTATAGATCTATGCACTTTGTGCATATTAAATGTGCATAAGCCAATTGGATACTCAGATAGCAAAAGCATTGTCTCTTTGAAATATATGTTGGTGCTCATCTCAGAGGAGTAAAGCCTACTGCATCATGGCATAAATATTCAGAGCCATAGGCTAACCTCTACAGTAAGTCCCATTCCAATATTGGAGAAAGTCTACGTATGTTGTGCTTATTTATGTTAAGGTAACAAGGGAAAGCCATAGCATTGTTTTTTATTCCTTCAGAGCAATGCTGTTTCATTTTTTATTAGTGCAGGAGGGGCTTAAAGCATTTACATCTTTATTGTTAAGACGGGTTCCTTATGTATGCCTTCTCTCTGTTTCTCTGCAGTCAACTCTGATCAGAAGGAAGCCACAGATTTTGTTTACTTTTGTATTTTCCTTGCAAATTAAATATGGTTTTACCTAAAGTGACCTTGTCACAACAGGGTCTTTTAGCCTAAAGCCAAGGCTGTAAAATATAAGGCTGGATACTTACCTTTCTGTAACTGTTTGTTAAAATGCTGCAGATTCTTGTTAGGTCTTAAAGTGACATTAAACCCTCAGATTTTTTAACATAAAACAATACTGTAATGTGTGCCTTACTGTAATCCATGGTTGTTTCCCTTCTCTTTGCTGCTCTTCCTTTTAAATCTGTATCTGTTCTCATGCTTGGGGAGAACTTCCCTTTTCAGCTCAGGGCCTCTTCCTGTAGTGCTGGCTCAGGTTACAAGCCTATACAAACCTATACACAGACACCGTGTATCCATTCCTGAGACAAGGCAATCTGCTGCAAAACAGAAGTTCTGCAGAGCATGAGAACAGATACAAGGTCTTTTAGCTTAAAGCCAAGACTGTAAAAGATAAGGCTGGGTACTTACCTTTCTGTAACTGTTTGTTTCTTGTTAGGTCTTAAAGTGACTGTACTGTTAGGTCTTAAAGTGACTGTACTGTAATGTGTGCCTTACTGTAATCCATGGTTGTTTCCCTTCTCTTTGCTGCTCTTCCTTTTAAATCTGTATCTATCACTAGCACTGAGGCACATGCTGATGATGTTTAACCAGTTGACATCCGCGGTGTTAAACCCCCTTCCCATCCAGGCCATTTTTCATTATTCAGCACTGCGGTACTTTGACTGACATTTATTCCGTCATGCAACGCTGTACTGAAATTAATTTTATACCCTTTTTTGAGGACAGATAGAGCTTTCTTTTGGTGGTATTTATTCACCACTGGGGTTTTTATTTTTTTTACTATATTAAGGAAAAATTACCGAAATGTAAAAAAAAAACAGTTTCCCCTATATTAAATGATAAAACATTTATTATTACCAAATTTTTTGGTAAAATATAAAAGACGGGGTCACGTCGGGTAAAAAGACACCAAACATGTCAAGCCTTAAAATTGCGTGCGAGCGCGAAACCTCAAAAAACGATAATACCCAAAATTGGCCATAGGCGACGCTTTAAAAGCTGTTACCGCTCATCAGTTTAGTGTTATCAGTGATTGATGTCGCTAAAATGATTGCACTCACTTCGACGTTCGCGGCGATATGTAACATGTGTAGTGCAATTGTAAATTTTGCGCGCTGGGGCACCGGACGCGTATTTACGTTTATAGGCGCATAAACGTGGGGGTGGGGGAGTTAAACATTTTGGGGGGTTTTTTTCCCCTTTTTTTATATGTGACTTTTATTTTATTTTACTTTTTTATATGTTACTTTTATTTTTTTTTATTTATATTTATTTTTTTGCACTTATTGTTATTGCTATTATATAGGGGGATAACAATCCCCCTATATAATAGCAAAGGCACACTGACAGGTCCTCTTTATGGAGACATTAGGGGTCTCTAGGACCCCTAATGTCACCTGTGGACCCCAAAAGAAGCTGATGAAGCAGAGATCTGCTTCATCAGCTTCTTTTCTCTGGCTATAGCAGCCAGATGACTGACAGGTGAATGCGGAAGTGATGTAATACACATCACTTCTGCATTCACAGCCCAGACGGAGATCAGCAAAGAGCTGATCTCCCGTCCTCTTCCTCCTGACGCCCTGCGAGCCGGTCCCGGGCCGCAGATGGGGCAGCGGATCCCGGGATTCAAGGTGAGGGGTCAGGGGGGGACCGGCGGCGGCCACGCGCTTGGGGCGTTGGAAACGAGCACATATAGACGATCGGCGGGCTATGGAGCCGCTGATCATCTATATGTGGGACACCCGGTAACAGGTGTTTGCATTGGTCGGGTCTTTCCTGCCCGTGCGTGCCCGCCAGGGGGCGCGCGCGAGCAGAAAAAAAATGCCGTCTTGAGACGGCAACCCGCCAATGCAGCAGTGCCGTCCGTCCGTTTTTTTGCAACGGGCGGACGGCAAGTGGTTAAATAAAGCACCACCAGAGACAGAGACCAATCCCTGCTCGGGGTGTGTGGCAGATACTCTACAACTGTTAAGACAAGATTGCAGCCAGCAATAAAAGCTGCTAACCAATGTGGCTGGATTTATTACCCCACATCTGATGAGGCCAGGGTTGTAGCCCGCAACACAGGCTGCCTAATAGGTACACAGGCTGCTTGACACTTTGTTTCTCTCCCTACTACTGCAGGTATTCCACATGTTCTGGTGTGTAGAATACCTACCCCTGCTGCATGCTTTGGTATTCCCGCTGGCTTGTACATCACTGCAGGAATTAAGAGCTGACAGGAGAAATCACAGCATGTGCAGGGGGTAACGGGTGTTTGACCCTTTCATTCAGTTGAATTCCTGCCAAGAGGGAAACAAATTGAAAGTGTTTCAACAAACGGCCACCAGAAAGGTTAGACCCTTATTTTTACAGGCTTGACTTTGAGTAAGAAAAGATCATGCTGATCATTGTCACTTTTATAATTGTCAGCAGGAACAGCAAACAAAAAGTGTAGTCAAATATAGTAATGTAAATCTAAGTTTATACAGGTTTTATAAGTTAAGCACCACCTATATGTGTACAAGAAACATTGATGGGGCTTTCTTCAGGTTTTTTTCGAATGGTTTCTATAGCTCTCAACTCTTTTTTTGGAGAGACAGTTCTTCTTGAAACAAGATCCCTCTGTCCCTCCTTCCTCCTCAGTTATTCCACCATTAAAGGCCTGATGTTAAGGCCTTAACTTGCAAAAGTGTTTATATTGCACTGAACCACTAAATGATGGCACTGGTATTTGAAAAAGCTGCTATCAAGGAAGAATAGTAGTGAAAAGTACTTGCTGACTACTTTTTGTGCACAAATTCTTTTTAGTCTTCATGACAAGAGGATAGGGCAAAGACAGTGTCGGATTATCTGCAAGAGGATCTGGCAAAAGCCAAATTATCCACAGCCTGACTAAGGCACATCTCCTGACCCTGGGGCATTCAAATGGAGATCCTTGGGGAAGGGGGGGATGGGGAGTCTGTGTTATGCTGACCCTCTTGCTTCAATACTTTGAGTTTCTGACCCACAACAAGTTTGCTCATAAAGACTTATGACGTCTTCTGACTTTTCTGATTAGTATAAATGTTTGGAGTAAATGAGTCAGCACTACAGCCAGGCAACTAGCTCTTTTGGAAAAAGGTCGGCAAGGTTGGACTTTATAAAGGTTCACTTAAAGTGATTAACTGTGATTCAATACTCACCAACAATTCTTCCTGCCATGAAAGATTCATGATAATGACATACAGGGCTATTCACAAAAGGGTGAGGAGTTTGGAGAAGGCAGGAGAAGTGAACAATCTAGGACAAAATAGCCTATTTGGAAAAATTCTCCAATTAAGCTCACTTTCCACTTCAGCTATGTTGTCCTAGATTGTTCACTTCTCCTGACTTCTCCAAACTCTTCACCCTTTTGTGCATAGACCCCATAGTGTATGTGTTACAAGGAGGCTGTTACTAATACTTTTCCTCTCGGTTTGAGAGGTAAGGGCACATTAGTGATAGTTTTGCAATGGAGAGGTCAGGAGGGCCTCAACTATAACTATGAAAATAAGCAGATATGGGTTGTATACTGCTTTCAACATGTCTTCTGTACATCATGCACAAATATTTATTTTCACAGACTAGGTTTGCATGGCTGCAAATGGAGCAAAGAGATCTGCGCAATAATCTAAAACAACCAATCCAAAAATCTGAAGGCTGGTGCAGTCACAGTAATGTAATTCATTCCTGGTTGCTATGGGCTGCAACTTGTAGCATATCCCCGATCTATGTACCATGTCATTAAATGGCATATTATGTGTAATGTGCATTATCATAATGTTTTATTGCATTCATTTATGCACACATAGTTTATATTCCTGGGGATGATTATGGTTTTTGCTTCCATGCATAAAGTCTTGATCAGAAATGCATAATGTGAGTGGAAAAATCACTTTACTACCACTATGAAATTTTAACAACCTTTTTTCACACTGTTTACTTTTTCTTTCCATTACATGGAGGATTGTCTCCTGCAACAACTGCTTGTATTTCTCTAATTCCTCTCTTGGGAAATAACATTGAAATAATGGGTTTCCTTGCTAATAACAATACACACATCTTGTGATGTAAATAAAAAAAGAATAAAGTACTGAATAGCCAGGAATAGCATGTATTTAAGCAATATATGTATATATCAAGCTAGTTGATGATCTACATTTACTAATGACAAGTGTGTGAAAGAAGTAATTTTGCTTCTTTGCAGTATGAACAGGTCTGCACTTTGGCCACTACGATTTTCACAAATTAAGAGGAAAAAAAACTATCATTGCTTCACTATAAAAATATTGTGCACACGAACATGGTGACCAATCTTTTGTTGCAGAATTTCAAGGTAAAAGGGATGCTAGTGTTAGTATGTGAGGATGCAAGAGGTTGAATTGAATAAATATTTTAAGCTTGATAGGTTAACTATGAGGTCCCATCACAACACACAATTCAAAATCTTTCGTTTATTATACAGAAACACATTCTATCAGGTGCGTTCGTTAAATGCTAAAAAAAAGGGGTTCAGGGAATGTGGGGTTGTTGTTATTATTATTATACAGGATTTATATAGCGCCAACAGTTTGTGCAGTGCTTTACAATATAAGGAAGACATTACAGTTACAATACAATTTAAGACAAGGTGGTTAGCAGGGCCCTCCCCGTAAAAATGTGCAATATTTGAAGTGCTTTTGTGCATTCTGTGTTGCCATTTCAGACAATGCTTTGTTACTGCGTTGTAGTGATGTGTGCTAATAATACAATTACTGCATGCAGTACATTTGTTCAATGCAGCAGGATGCGACGAGGTACAACCACCTCGCACTACGCAGTGCCCAAAGAGCTTAATTAAATGTCTCTTGTTGTAGTGCAGCTGCTGGTGTGAGTGGGCCCTTCAACTATTTGCCACTGGCCAATTTGTACGAAGTTGAGGGCTTATTATTTTTAAGAGTAAACTTTCCCATAGCTTTTGGATCTGTTGTGGCTGCTATTTCCACCAGTCGATTCCCACTTGATAAAAAAAACAGGTGTTGCAGCCAAACTACCTAAAAAAAATTGAATTAATCAGATTGGTGTGCTGCTACTGTATTTAAGCCGAGCTAAAAGTAAAACGTAAACGTACCCCCTTTGACTAAAACTCACATCAGCATACAGCTCTATGAAATCATCTTACATTCATTAGTTAAACAAACATATTTTTATTTTATTTACAATTTATTTTTTCCCACTTCCTGGTCCACTTTGGCACACATGATGTAATCATACCAAATCATTGCATCCTGGGAATGTTACATCAGCAGAGCATTGCTGGGAAATCTGTAATCTCATGAGATCTCAGGGAAAGGCATTTCCCTCCCCTGGGATGATGTGCATGGTCACATGTCCTAGTCACATGTGCTAGAGTTCCAGGAGGTAAATAGAGAACTAGTAACCCACCCTTAAACGTTAAAATGGCCACTGTCAGAAGACTGGGGAAGAAAAACAAAATAGGTATGCAAAAAAAAAAAAGCCGGCAATTATCTAGAGCTAGATCTAGGTTTGTTGATTGTCATTACTAAATATTTCTAAAGGTTTGTTTGTTGTTATTTGAAGATATGAGTAAAGTTCCTCTCTAAAAAGTCAATTAAGAAAGGCTAGGGTTTTAAGCAACCAAGGTGAGAAACTCAAGTACCAAATCTTAGAAAGAACCCTCTGCTCAGGCACTGCCATAATGCAAAGAGCAACATTTGTAATTGTGATGATTGTGAAGCCTGTTGATGTTACTGTGGTGAGCCTGTGTTGTGATTACCGTTTTCTAGTAGAGTGGGAGAAAGCCATAATGTCCATCATTTTTTTATTGCTGTATGTTTATATCCCCCTTTTGGAGAGTTCACTTACTGTCCAAATGACAACATTGCCTCTGGGACAGAAAGGAAAAGGTTCCACAGTGAACAGACACTAACCCTTACACATTCTATTTAAAAACATGCAGCTGGAGTTTTACTTTTGGTCTGGTAAGTGGCCATGTGCCATGACCCTAATTTCTTTTGAAAAAAGAAAAATTCCAATAGAAAAAAAAAAATAACCTCTCAGTTAATTTCCATTATATATTCGTACATTGATCTTTGTCATTTTAATCAAGTTATAAAAATGTTATTTATTTGCTAACATGGTTTGTTATGCTATGGTGTTATGTGTGGCATGCATTTTGAAAAGGCTACGCAACACTGACAGGCAAAACACAGTGGAGTAAAACAAATTCAGATCCTTAAGCAAAAGAGGAAATATATTTTCTGTACGATTCTGGAATTAGGAGCATGCCTCATTCAATGTGGCAGGGGTTAAAAGGTATCTGCTCGAATGAGCTAAGGGTTGGAGAAGATAACAGTAACCAAGAAGACAAAGAAAAAAAGTTTAACAAAGGACATCCGTTGTGCAAGGCGATTTCAAAACCACATCTCATTTCATTCAACCGGATCTGCTCATTTCATCATTTCTCACTGCTGTGCTATTTAGAGTCTTCCTACAGTCCTGTACTTTGCAGAGAGCAATGCCATTTTTTTAATTAGTAGACACAGTGGCTGTGGTTGGAAATCCAACTAATTGGGCCGAAACTGACAAATCGTATTAGAAAAAGCTTGAAAGTGTTTCTTTCTCTAAAAGAGGAACTTGTAGAGAGAGGAAACTGCACGCTATAGGGCAGAACCTGTTTTAAATTCAGTGCTGGCGACAGTTGGAAAGGTACGTTTTCTTTTATACTGCTATTTGTTTCTTACAAATGCCATTTTTGCTGTTGTAATTAATGAATAGGGATGCTGGCGACATGGGTTTCACTGTATGAAACTGGAATGTACAGTTCTTTTGTACCATTTTCTTGACCTTATATATACTGCTTTTACTTTGTCAGTTGTCGATTCTGTAATTGCCTATCTTAGCTATATATGCAGTGGTACTTATTTATGATATATTTCAAATTATAATGCATCACGTTGCATTGCCAGTAACTCAACCTTACCAATCACAAATAATCATCTATTATATTTAGCATACAAATCTGCTATACTCTGAATTGCCTTGGTTTATTTTTCTCTAGTAGGTTGTTCTTTCAATTTTGCTTTTAACTAAACCTTTGGTGTACTACTGTATGTGCTTGTTATAATTGGTTTTCAAGTGACTCTAATTACATTATACAGCCAAATCTAAAATATGCATATTGAAATGATACCATTACTCTCTCTATTACTACCCGATGGGTACAGAAACAAGTTTGTCTGTTTAAAGTTAGCCCAATGCAGCATTAGGACTAGTGGAGTACCGTATGTCAGAGCACGCTTTATCACATGGCCTGCTACACTACAACTGCTGCTTGCTGTAGAAGTAAGATATTGGGCCTGATAAATTATTGATGGTGCACCAGATATTTAACTCATAGATCCCTGATTTATGAAATGTGCCAAAATAATTTTTCAAATTAAAGGGTTTGAATAGTAAGATGCGAGTAGTGCGACAAATGTTAAGGACTCCCAAAGTGCGATATGTCAAACAAAAGTCGCACAATCTTCAACAAATAAATAATTTTTCAGAATATAATCTCATTAATATTTGGCACAGTGGAGGTGTGCAGTACAGCGTCAAGAGGATGATGGCGCAAAGACAGTCATGTTCATGGTTTTTGCTCCTAATAAATTATACGCACTGCAATATAATAGTGTATGTGAAATGCAATTCACCACAATAGGATCTTCCGTGTGAGTCTTTGCATTCCTCTACAAACACCAATCATAGTTTATCGGGCCCATTATCTGATCCTAATTGAGAAATATGTTACTAATGTGTGTTACTAATTTAGAGGGGTGCAGCTGCAGCAAAAAAAAAAACAACTTGATTTATTAAGGATTAGGAATGACCACAAAGTATGATTTAGATAACTCCATGTATAATATTTTATGTTTTGTGAAAGAATTGCTGAAAACCTGCAAAAACTAACTAGAATACACACATCTTTAAGTGTTAAAATAGAAGGTTACAAGTAATTACATACAATATTGATCCCTGCACTGTAAAATATACTACAGTATATGTAAACATTTCTCATTTTAGCTCATTTAAGACAATAGGATCAAATCTCACAGTTTTTACAACAGCCTAAGGCACTCTATTTTAAGCATTCTGACTATAATTTTCAAATTTCATGGGACTGAACTGGAAATAACTCACTCTTTTGAAAATAAGAATACTTATCCTGGTGTGTTAGCTTTGTAAATTGAGCCGATTGCACCTTACACATAGATGCTGAACAAGTGTAGAGGAAAACTTTTTTCTGTGTTTCAGTTTAAATACATTTGTTTTTTTATATAGTCAAGTTGCAGATACCTCATTTGCTAGATACAAATATTATGGATATACTTTTTGTTTTGTTTTTTCAGTGCACCGTATGTAAGTTTTATAACAACTTTATTGTTAAGTTTCAGTTTTGTGAAAGTCGGTTATGTTAAACAGTCTAACATGTAGTGAAATTTGTTTTGCTTTCATGTCTCTACTAATTGAATGTGGCCAACCAAGAGGAAGTATGGATCATGAGTCTCAGAGTTAAGAAAAAAAAAAGGGTTTTGAAAGTCAGCGAGATTAAGAAAGTTTTCTTTGAAATGTTAATGGCATGATCGAGCCTATGTGGCTAAATGTTTTAAATAAGGCAACAAATGCCCCAGCCTAATGTTATATGGCAGAAGTTTCAAATATTTGCCCTATAAAAGATGCATTTGTGCATCAAGTACTCCCTGACAGCTTGTGCACATGTACTTCCATATAGGAATGACCTATCTCTGTACAGCTAACAAGTTACGTGGTTAAACGTTTCAAATATGGCAACAAATGCCCAGGCCTAACGTTATATGGCCGAAGTTTTCAAAAATGTACCATAAAAAGGATGCGTATGTGCAGCCAGTACTTCCTGACAGCTTGTGCACATGGATTTCCGGAAGGGAATGGCCTAGCTCTATACAGCTAATATTATGTGGCCCAAAAATGTCAAATATGACAACAAATGCCCAGCTTAATGTGTTATGTGGCTGAAGTTTCAAATACTTGCCCAATAAAAGAAGCATATGTGCATTCAGTACTTCCTGACAGCTTCTGCACATGCACTTCCGTAAGGGAATGACCTAGCTCTATAAAGTTCGAGCTTGTGCTTTTGGTTGCCAAGCAGCTGGCTGATACACTCTGCTGCTAGTCTACATGAGTTCACAACAAAAGAGGTGACCAAATCCCTGCTATAACCACTCAGGCAAAGCAAACTCCAAAAATGTCATTAAGAATAGCAATACATTGACAGTAAAGGAAGAAAATCTCTTAGATAGTTTCTTATCACCAGAACACCCTATAATGTCTGTGGGTATCTTAAGACAATAGTTGTGTGTCGTTTAACTGCTAAAAAGATAGCAATCTTGTAAAAGAAAAAAAAAAGGAGAAGGCCGCATTACTCCTCCTTTCCTCAGCAACATTTGTAAGTCTCCCCATCTCCCTCTTGCCGGAGGGGTTTAGAGCTGCTGCTTATCTCAGCCCACTGCACGCCAGCTTCAATCTAAAAAACTTTGACAGGCACTGTCACTGGGAAAGAAACACAAGCATATCCAGCTTAAGTCAGAAAAAATGATTTATTTAATAGATAGATTTGTAATTTACTAGTGGGATTTCTGTTAGGATATATGGCATTTACGTGTTTTCCCGTACTAAAAAGAAATAGAAATTGCTGTAGCACATATCTACATTTTATATCACAGACCAACATTAATCAGCAAACAGCAATGTTGCTAAATGTTTTGGACACAGACTGTCAATAGGAAATACCAGTTCTTGGTATCACTACCTCCCTTTTTGTTCACACAAGCATGATCAACTGTGCAGGACCAGGTGCCCGCACTGGGATGCACACCCAAGTGCAGGCACCCGGATATGCATGGAGATGCCGGTTTGGGCTGGTGTGGAGCCGCATGCAGTCGTGTCCTCCCATAGGGATGTACAAGAAGCTGCATGCAGTTATGCACAACACCTGTCTCTCCCAGGAGCAGGCCTCTGCACGGACGTGCATGCCATACAAACGTGCACGCTCATGTGATAGGATACAAAACTCAGGTTCTAGGCTGCCAACAGGTGAGAATGTAAGACATAACTTTTGTTTAGTTAATTAAAAGTAATTGACATGACCATTTTCTCCCAGGTGGGCTGTTCATCAGGGATTGCTTATGAAAAGTAGTGAATGAGTCACTCTGCAAGCAGGATATGTCCAATATCAGGGATCAGTTAATGAAAGCTAAAATAAGGGTATAAACCAATTTCAAAATTGGCTATAGGAAGGGAGAGGATGCAGGTAAGTAAAACAGCTTGCAGTGAAAACCTTCAACTAAGACACTTACGGGTCTCTTCACTAAGCTGACGTAGGCTGCCGAGTGAATGGCCGACCTGAAGTGAAGTGAGCCGAACACTGTTCAGCTATTCACTTCAGGCTGATTTCAGCCGCATATCGGCTGAAATCAGCCGTACATCAGCTTGCTTCGCATGGCTTCGGGTTGGCCGAACATGCTCAGCATGTTCGGCTGACCCGAAGTGCAGAAGGAGTTTGACTCAGCCGGTCCAACATTTGGATCGGCTGAGCCGAACCTCCGGCAGGCTACTCACTGCTGTTCGGCCTATTCTTATAGATGCCGAACAGCAGTGAGTGAATAGCCGAATGCCGCAACAGAAAAATAGATTAAAAAGTTTTTTAAAAAGTAAATAGAAAACGATTGTGCGGAGCTAGCAATGACAGCTAGCTCCGCCCAACAGTTTTCTATTGTCCGGCGGTTCTGCTGCCGTAAAAAATAAAAATAAAAATCTCCCGGGCGCTCTGGGAGCCTCCCGCTCCCGGCCGCCGAGGAGAGAAACACTGATTTTTCTTTTTTTTTCTTTACTGTCGGCCGGCCGCTCGGCCAGCTTCGGCTTCCAGCATGGCTCAGCCGAGCCGAGGCATATGCGTTCGGCTCGACTGAGCCACTCAGCCACGTTCGGGAGCTGTACGGGCTATAGTGAATAGCCCGTACAGCACCCCTTCGGTTCTACTGAACCGAAGGGGTCCTTGGCCGAAGCTAGCCGAAGGATCAGCCGAAGCTACGGCTAGATCCTTCGGCAGCTTAGTGAATAGACCCCTTCGCCTGCTTTCTGTTTTGCTGACAACTGGGGCAAGATAATATAAAGAGAACTTTTAGTCCACTTTATTAGCAGTATTATTTTAATATATTCACTGTTTTTGTACATACCTAGACTAAAAGGCTTGGAGTTTTGTGGGACTTACAGTGCAATGTCTGTACTGGAGAAATACAAAGCACATTATATATTATGACTAATCATCTATTAATAGTTCAGATTATGAAAGGAAACCTCAGTATTGCACCCCACTTAATGAAACACATATAACATGATGCTGGCTAACTAAGTGGCCCTGACTGCCAATTCAGCAATTCTAGCACTTTCCAGGGCTGGCCTCCATAAAGGTATTTGTTGCCCATGTTTAATTTTGGTGGCAGCTTACCCTTTTGAGTCCAATTTTAGTTGTAAATGTAATTCATTGAAAACTACATACATTTTAAACTTGGGTTTCACAATGGCACTGGGTGGACCACCAGGTGCAGGCCTGGTGAAGTATGGGTTGGTGTGACTTTATAGGCAGGATCTGCATTCTACCTACAGTACAGCCCTGCTGGTAAACCGCTATTTTGAACACAATTATCATATTGGCATTCATGTTTTTTACAGTGTCTATGCAAACTTTGAAAGGAGTAAAGTTTAAAAACTTAGAACTGCTTCTTTCTAAAATTCAGATGCTTACCATATGCCTTAGAAGATTATAGTGATGGAGTATCTCTGGACACTGTCAACTAGGCTAACATTCCACCACAAAATATAAAACAGAAATCCAACTGTTTTATTGATAGCACACATTCCAAATGTCATAATGATTTTACGTACTATCAATTATATTGTTGTGATCATTTTTTTATGTCTGGGATACTATTAATGAGTCATAGGCAAGGCTGGACTAGAAACAGCAACCTTGCAAATATTTGTGGATGAGACGACACTTTGCCATTTCTTGTAGATGAATATGATTATATGTTGGCATTGCTGCTTGCCATACCAGTAATGTGAACATTTAGCCATAACTTTTTTTTTCTTTTTTACATAGAATAGGGAAGGATTATAACTGTTAATATGTTTTATTGCTGTCTGCCCAGTGGGGAGATTTTTTCTTATCCTTATGACTGTAGGAAGAGTTAGGACCTATATATCTTTTTGTTAGCCTCTTAGGGGTCTATTCACAAAGCTGCCGAGGGCAGCCGAGTGAATGACCGATCAGAAGTGAAGTGAGCACCTTCATCACTCAATTCAAACTATTATTAGCAGGAATACAGAGTGTACAGTATATAGTAAGCTTTCCAGTTCGTATTAGAGGCTAGACCCAGTCTGATACAGAACAGCTCTCTTGGAAAATGCTAAAACTCAAGGATTGTCAGTCCAACTCTATTGGTAGTAAATAGTATATTTAACAATATAACAAATACATTTAATATACAAAAATGGGCAAAATAAACTGGTGGTTAAAAACATTATACAGAAGCATTTCTCCTCCACACTATGCAGCTTGTGCTTTGCTTCATTGCTTCTGAAACATTCTGATTCAACTTCACTATCTACATAAATGCCTTGTCAAAAAATCACTGATCTCCATGTAGGCTATGATTGTTTTTATAAAGTAGTCAATGAGGTTGAAAAGGTGATAATGTAGGTGTTAAAACAAAATTAAAGTGACATTAAGTTCAAAAGTGCCCACCCCCCTCCCTGCACACAGTGCTAATGTAAGGACTTACCTTAAATGATGCCTCTAAATCCGATCATCTTATTTCCTGTAGTTTTTAACTGTCCCTCCATTGCTGCTGCAGGTCTCTGATCCAGCGCTGACTCCTCTGTCCTCCTCTTCTCTGATGTCCCACGGAGTCTGTGCGGGTGTACGCTGCTCCATAGACTTGCCTTGTGTCTCTCCTCGTCTCCCGGCCGAACATCTGAACTGCGCATGCGCCCGCCCCAAGATCCTTTGCGGCCGCCTAAGAAATGTTTAGATGTTTGGACGGGAGTGTGCGGCGGAGACACAGGTAAGTATTAACCCTTTGAAAAAGTTTTTTTTTTTTTATCGTTTTGCATATACCTACTGCTTGCTAGCAGTAGATATATGCAAAAACCAATGATGGTTTAATAACCCTGTAAGTAAATTAAAGTTATTCTGTTTTGAGAAAAAAGATATAGACTGTCATTGCAGACTACTTTTGGAAAATTCTATCTGTCTGGCTGTCATGCTGATTTTATAACGTAAAGTAGTCTTACACACAGTACTGTACAAGTATAAAGGCCAGGATAAGTAAATCACCAAGTATTATACTCAATGGATTAGCATGACAAAGTAACATTTTCAGAGGAAACTCTTTTGGCCACTGAGCAGATTGAGAGAGTAGAAACAAATAGGTAAGTACATGCTGCTGGGGATGTGGGGAGGGGGGGTTAAAGCACATCTGGATCTAAATGGACCTAAACTCAAAAAATGAAGATATGCTATGCTATAGGGAATATCTAGAAATGTTAATTCTGCCCAAGCAGCACCCTGAACCTTTCTCTAAAATTCTTCCTGAAAAACAGCAAGCACTTCCTACCTTCTGAGGGTGTTTAGACACTCCTGTGCTTACAGCCGCATTGCACTATATCTGCAGTGTTAATCTAAGTCACGGCTGCCTCTGTCTGTTAGTCTCAGGAGATTTGAAGTGACATTTGGTAATCTCACTACTGTGCTACCCACTGTTCTGTTTGCTGGAGGCTCTGACATGAGGAAGGAAAACACTGTCTCTGCCAAAATGCCAGGCATAGTTAGCACAGACAATGTGCAAAATAAGGCATGGTAAGTAAGGCTGGGTTCACACTTGGGCGTTCGTAATATGCGCGTTTGATGTACGTTTCGGGCCGCGTGTTTTTACCGCGATTTGTGGTCAACGAAGTGCGCAACAAACGTGCGTTTATGAGGGCTATATAGGTGTATCCTAATGGATACGCGTGGAAAATATGCCCCAAAGAAGCTCCTGTACTTCTTTGGGCGTAGGGCGTTTTTCAGCGCGTTCTTCTGCACAGCTTCCAACATTCAGTGCTTTTAAAGTCTAGTGGGTGTATTTATAAATGGTTGCATGGCAAACAGCTCTGCAAATGAGCTTTGCAATACATTAATGGCATTTACATGGAGCAGAGGAGCACAGAAAAAGCTCCTCAGCTCCATCTAGCAGCCATAATGCATTGTGAATCTCCTTAGCAAAGCTGATCGCTGTGTGAACGGTTTTATAAATACATCCCTAGGTGGTTGTGTAATTTGTACCATTAAAAGTTCCTTATTAATACATTTGTGTGCTAGCTATTTTTTTTTACTTATTAAACCTACATGTTTGTAGGTATGATAGAAAGTGTATCCGTTGTTCTTATATTTCTGCTTTCAGAAAAAAATATATCAACTTGAGGGTCTACAATGAAATTTAAAGTTTGCACTTTGCATTTTATTGATGCATGCAAAAAAAATGTAAAAAGCTTCTTGACCACCTGGGGTACAAAAAGTGGGCAGGACTATGACAAGACAACCATTTTGTATACTTACCTTGAATTTCTAAACATCGCTGTCATTTTAAGGTCAATTGAAGAGTAATCTTGCCAATAAGTTACAACATGCAAAGCCATCAGAGCTTGTTACTGTGATTTTTCTAAATGCAAGTTAAAAATGAAAGGAAGAATGTGTTAGCTGTGGGCAGTGCGAACAGCTTTCAGAAGCTTTTAATGAATGGACCCAGTGTTACTAATGATGATGTAACATCCTTAGCTAGTTTATTAATGGAAGTACAAATCTAGAATATTTATATGCACATAGTTTTTTTAATCATGCATATTATACCATATCTGCAATTATATCAGTTTTACATCCTCATTCATAATCCTCTATATAATAATTATATTGTATCTATTTTTGGTGAAATAGTCCTTTCACACAAAATGTGTTTACTTGTCCTTTTTAACAGATCTGTTGGCAGCCTTCAAATATTGCACATGAGCACAACTGCTTTATGCAAATCATTTGAGATCTCATGATTTACTAGCACTGGAAATGAACGGACCTTTAACTAACCAGGGAAAATCTATCCAGGCAATAACAAATCAACTTGCTACCAAGGGAGCAATGTGTACAGAGCTGCATTAGCTAATGTTCGTCTTCCACTCTCTTTTCAGAGTCGCAGAGAGGAAATCGAGTCTATTCTACTTTATATACCCATGCAGTCTAAGTTTTCCCTTGCCTGGAATAATTTTGCTGACTACAATCCTTCAGGGATCTAATCTAGTTTACTATTACACTTTTACTACTTCCCATACAGATATAATGATGCTCACTATCCTCGACAATTTGGATAATTGTTAAGAAAAAAAAAAAAGAAAAATCTCATCATTGCTTCGTCCTCCTAGAAAGGAATTGTTTCCTGGGGGAGAGATGTGGCTCCTCTCTATGCAATTTAGAGTGTTTGATAAACAAAGGGAACTATCCGTTGTTAAAATCTTCCATAAAAAGAATTAATGATAATAAAAGGATCATTTGTTTGGCTGATGAACTTTGCAAGAAAAAATGACTAATAAATGTTACAGTGGTTTAATGTATTCATAGTGGTGGGGTAAACATGAATAGAATGTATCAGAGTTTCAGGATTATAAGCTAGACCAATAACACCAAAAACAGTCTGTTCTCTTAACACACCTGCAGAGTATCTATAGGTCAACACCATGCCCATTATAAAGCCATGTTATATTGCTGGAAAATGGAGATAAATAAAATTCCTTGCTTTGTTAAATTTAAACCTTCATCGGTTGCTAAGGGACAGGAAAATATTAAGCATTTCACTGATGCATATTCCCCAGTGGTACTACAATACTCAAGACTAGGTTTTGCTCCTATTATCCCACCTGTAAGCCATGAACGTTTAAGTGTTACCCAAGGATAGACTCTTATCAAAAGAGAAGCAGTTTGATGATTATGGATTTACCATGACACTGGCTACAAGGTTTTGAGGATTGACAAAAGTTGTCCATAGATCTCGCTATGATTTTGGCAGAATCAGAAATTCGTGTTAAAGGAAACCCATACCAAGAAAATAACAGCAATTGTCATTGCTGATCTGCTTCTTACAACTTTGGAAGCCTTGTTACCATGCGCTTCCCCTGTCATGCATTAATACATTCTGAATGACTGTCCTGCAAGAAATTTGCAGCAAGTGAAGTCAGAAATCCTGACCTGCACTCTTGTTCTGATTCAGTAAGCCATTGGGGGTGATTTACTAACCTAAACACACGCACGCACTAGGTGCGTGTGATTTTTACACAGCAAAACGTATTTATCAACCAAAAAGTCTCTAAAAGCATATTTCCACAAATGCCATATATGGAAAAATCATGCACATGATGCATATATAATGCTGCTTCACAGTTTAGACAAAAATGGTTAGCTCATGCATTTACATTCCTGCATTCATCAACGCAAGCAACACAACATAGAGCTAATTTACACAACATTACCTTGCAAATTCATGCAGGGCTTTGCACAACACACCTGCTGGGTGTGTACACACTACAAAGGTGTTTAGATTCCACCCATAGATCATGCTTGGAGGGAACACACTACAGAGGTGTATACATGTTTGTGGTGTGTTTATAAGGTTAGTAAATCAACCCCATTGAGTCAACCTGAGGCTAGGTTTACACCAAGGTGATTTATCGCACTGATTTATCCGATTTGTCCTGCGGTAGAAATCGCCTGTCGCGTAACAGGGAGCAGGAGCTATGTTTGGGCGGTTGTCGTGCGGTTTTCAAAGCGAAGTCACGCAAACAAAAACGTGCGACACCCGCACAAAGACAGATCACCAGCTCAATCGCCTAGGTGTGAACCTAGCCTCACCAGGCAGCTAGCATGTTCAGAAGCGGTCAGCAGCGGAAGCCTATATACTTCTTTCTTTTAAGAAAGCCTGTGCTGAGAGAAAAATGCAGTATGTCCATTACATTCTGTTTTGCTATGTTACCTAAACATAAAAGTCCTGTGTTGACAGGCTTTGGGTTTGAGTTGATGGCATCAGTTTGAGACACTTCTGAAATCATTCAGATCTTATCTTGTTTCTGTAAAGATGCGGAGTGTGCAATATCCATGACTTGTTTGTATTTTCTATCTTGCAGGATAAAATAGGCAATGCCTGTTTACTTAGTTTACTAACAATAAGATTGTTTACCTTTAGTTACCTGGACTTCACCAGCAGTAATGTATGCATAGGCCATAGAAATTAATTGTTTGTTTTTTTATGGTATATTTTGTGAAAGTTTTTTAGGGCAGAAAAAGCACTACAAAACGCTCACTGTGAACCAGGCCTAAGGGGTTCCGTCACACAAGCGGACACATATTGTGTTGCACTGCAATACCAATCTGTTGGCACAGTTGGCAATCTGAATGGCAACAATGCACTTATAATGTCTAAACACCCTCATTTGAGTTGAGATTGTAACGTTCATCTGCACTTCCTCCAGGCATGATCGACACTGCGTGCTGCAGCCAGAACTTGAAATCTCAGCGCCAGATATTTGGCACTGACAGGGCAGCACGGGGTCAATACGACTTAAGGGGGTTATTCACTTAGCTACCGAAGGCTTGCATGTTCGGCTGAGTCGAAGTGCAGAAGGAGTTCAACTCAGCCGATCCAACATCTGGATCGGCTGAGCCAAAGCTCGGGCAGCTCACTCGCCATTCGCACCTATTCTCATAGGGGTCGAACTGCAGTAAGTGAATAGAATAAATTCAGAAAAAAAGTGAATTCGAAAAAAAGTTAAATGAATGAAAAAAAATTTGCATTTTTTTTTTTAAATGTAAAAAAAGGAAAAATAAAAAATAATTTTAAAAACCCCGCCGCACACCAACCCGACCGCACATGACAAACTCCCACCACATTATGTCGAATCTGACAGATGCTTGCAAAATATAAATACTTAGGCGGAGCTAGCTTCGCCCAACTGTTTCCTATTGGCTGGCACCTGCCAGAGTCTTCTAGCAGGTCCCGGGAAACAAATAACAACTGGGTGAAGCCGGCCGTGACATCACGGCCGGCTCCACCCAGTTGTTATTGTTTAGTGATAGATCAGCTCCCCCAGGTCATTTGGGGATGCTGATCTGTCATTACAACTGGGCAAAGCGAGCCGTGAGATCGCGGCCGGCCCAGGCCCAGCTGTCATTTGCTGGAGATCGGTCGACCTTTCTTCATGCTGCGCCTGTCACTACGGCTCAGCCGAGCCGAAGCTTATGGGTTTGTCTTGGCTGAGCCACTCGGCTGCATTTGGCTGCTGTACGGGCTATTGCGAATAGCCCGTACAGCAGCCCTTCGGTTCGACTGAACTGAAGGGCTGATGCGGCTGAAGCAAGCCAAAGCGAGCCGAAGGATCAGCCAAAGTTGCGGCTGGATCTTTGGGCTCTGAAGTGAATAACCGTATAAATGATGTAACACATTGCAGTAGCCAGTGAGGGGGCACACTTCATCAATGCTAATTTATTATTACTGTGCATGCAGAAAAATATTTGTTTATAGATGGAGTTCAGCTTTAAGTGATCCATAAACAAACCCATAGCAACCAGTCAGCATTCACTCAGATGATTTCAAGTTGGGTGTTATGGACTACTGCACCGAGAGAAGAATCCTTTATTGAACAAGGCCACATGTTTGTATGAATATAAGCTTCTTGATGCAGCTTTTTTTATTGTGCTAAATGTTGTGTTATGAACATATCACCAGCAGCACAAAATCTCAGAATTAATGCATAAAAACCCTAAATAACAAAAGCGGTATTTGTTAATATTGTACTTGTATTGTAGGTGACTGATCTGCTGGTATTTGCAATGGCTGAAGCTCATACAAACATCCCTAAACAGTAAATTACTATTAAATTCCTTAAAAGAGACTTGGTGAAGTGTTTTGCCATTCAGACCAGGTCATGTTCAGGACCAACTACAAAGATTTCAAATGCATGATCATTTCCATTCATTGCACCAACTGTAATATGCCACAATGCTTTGATATAATTTCACATATGCTTCAGCCAAAGGCTGCCCGCTGCATACGTCTAGAGTTACAAACCCTGTATAACACAGATGCAGTAAAACAGCACTTTTGTAAATCCATTCATGTGAGAGTTACAGGATGGTAATTATTTGAAAAGGGGGGAAAAAAAATTGGATGCTTTGAAACTGGATGGTGACAAAATTTTGTTTGATGTAAAAGGAATGTGAGTGGTGACAGTAAGATCAATGGCAGTATTTTCATTCAGTGAAGCATGAGAACCTGTGATCGCCCTTTTACAGCTGGCATTTGGTCTCCAACATTTATCTTAACTATCACTGCCAACAAAGTATTTTGAAGCTACATATGGGTTTAGTGGACTTGATAGGCCAGCTATAGATCAATTTGTGCCGAAATGCAAAGAGTTAAGCTGTCGTCTTCTACATTTGCATTATTGCATTTGCTGCATTGCTGAAATCCATTATAATCCTGTACTGTCAATCACAAACTAATCCATCATATTCTTCATCATTCTCCCTCTGGCAAAGAGCTGTGTAGAACAGCTGTCCCCAAACAGCAATTTAACTGTTTTAAAGGTTTTGTAGATGTAAAGATTTTATTTTTAGTAATACAAAACACTGACAACTACTCACCATTATATGTATTACAGTTACGAAATAGGAAGTCTCTTAAAAACTTTAACTTACCAATTAAATACCTTCTGCACACTCACATGAAATGGAGCTTGTTCTCCGAAATACTGAAAAATACTGGGGTCTATTCATGAAGCAGCCGAAGGATCTAGCTGTAGCTTCGTCCGATCCTTCGGCTAGCTTCCGCCCCCTTCACAATAGCCCGTACAGCTCCCGAACTTAGCCGAGCGGCTCAGTCGGGCCGAAGGCATATGCCTCGGCTGAGCCGTGCTGAAAGCCGAAGCTGGCTGCTTGTGACAGCTGGGCGGAGCCAGCCGTGATCTTACGGCTGGCTCCGGTCACTTGCAGAGAGATCAGCGTCCCTGGTTACCAGCTAACCAGGGACACTGATCTCCAGACAGCAAACTCTCCTGGGCGCTCCGGGAGTCTTCCGCTCCCGGCCGCCCAGGAGAGAAACACTGCTTTTTCTCTTTTTTTCTTTATTCTGACACGGAACCGTGTCAGAATAGAAACAAATTAATACATTTTTGCCCATAGGAATGCATTGCTAGATTCCTATTGGCTATTTCAATTTGCAATAGCCAATAGTAAACTAGCATTGCACCCATCCTCTGCTGATGGACCTGATGGAGAACTGCAGCAGAGGGCTGGTGCAAGGCTAGTTTGCTATTGGCTATTGCAAATTGAAATAGCCAATAGACGTACGGCCAGCCTGAAGTGAATAGCCAAACAGCGTGAATAGACCCCACTGTTATTGTGCAATGATCTCATCACAACACAATATTTATGCCTGCCATACACGGCTTGAATTTTGGCCGATTCCTGATTAAATTCTGAAAATCAAGCCGTGGGTGGCCCAGTCAACACCGCCTGGCTCCACAAACTTCAATCTTAAAATTGAAGGGACTGGGGAGTTTGGTTGAACAGTGACTGCAGCCAGTTTAAGGCTCCATTCACACAGGAACCGATCTAAACATAAAAAAACAATGCACTTTAATGTGCATTGTTCAGACTTTTGTGGCGGCCGCGACAAAAAGTCACAAATAGCACATCCCGCAATATGGTACAAGTGCGATTTCAGGGGTGGATTCCACACATTTGCAGCTATATTCATAACAAGCGGAATCTGTGCAGTTGTAAAGAATTTGGCGTTTGCGTGCCGTGTGGGCAACTCAAACGTTATTTGTGAATGGAGGCTGATGCAGTCACTCTTTGTGTAGGCTGACAGCTGTGAGTGCTGGCTGTCAGATAACACTAGTTTTTTTTAGCATGGAGGAATCTACTGTTTTCTCTTGTTCAGCCCACAATTGTGTTTCCTACTTAGACCTTACAAAATAATCCTGCCATATGTTAATTATATGTTGTCTGCCAGTTCAGGTCAAAATGTATTGTGTCTGTAAGCACATCCTAAACGCAGGTAAAAATCTTAGTGTATGTCCATTCCAACTCTGTGTGTCACCTTATCTCTTCAGTCTCCATTCTTCCCAGTGCACCTGAATGCCTTTGCTATTTTAGTCTGCATTGTATAGTTTACAAAAAAAAATAACCAGTGTGGCTCGGGTGTCATATCAAATTTAACTAATGTAAAATGAGAAGCTCCTGTACTTGAGGAAAGACAAATGCAGAGGATTGCATATACCTGGCTTAACCAAGTTGAGATAGTGTCTGGTTTTATATGGTACTGTTTATAAATATGCTTCTATATGTTACTTAATGGTTAAACAGTAGGTAAATGTAGGCACCTTCACCTGCCTAGATTCACCTGCATTTTCTGGTCTTTGAACCTGCATATTAGGCCCTGTTAACACCTAGGCATTTTCTGAGCACCAGAAATCCCATAATTTTCAAAGACCCCTGTTCACACTTAAGCAGCAGACAACACAGCAAAAGGCCGAACACAGAAAAAAGTATATCAGCTTCTTTTGGCAGTTTGCAGCTCGTTTTTCCGCCATAGACTTCAATGGATATGCCAAGAAACGCTTGACAGAAGCATTTTGCGTACATTTCTGCGTGTTTTTATGACTGTTTGTCCATTGACTGCAATGTCTCTCAAGTGACCGCCGTGAAAATGCGTGTCTTCATGTGTGTGCATTTAAACGCTTCAAAACGCACATGAACGTGCAAAATAAGCTAGCAGAAAATGTGCGTACAAACTTCCAAAAGCGATATTGCCTTGGTGTGAACGAGGCCTCATGGGGAATTAGAATTTTCTCCATCAGCAAATGTAAGAGGTAAATGCATACATGCAAAATTATTCTAAAATCTTCATTGGTAAGGGGCGTGAGCGTGTGTGTGGCTACAGATATCAATAACAAATCATAGATAAAATAGGTAATTTACCATCTGCAATTGTGCAATATTTGGGCCTTTCGTCTTGTAACATTGTTCTACTGAATGCTGCTGAGACCTGAATTTTCCCTTGCAGAACAGCAAAGCCAGATGAGAGGCGACTATTGCAGATGATCTAGCAAGCGTTAAATAATGAATGACTGTTGATTAGTGAACCTGTCATGTGCAGCTTAAAGTGACACTAAACTCAGGAGTTAAATCTTAAAAATACATTCAACTACCTTAACTATTAACAAACATGTATCATATGTGTAGATCTTCAAATCATCTCTGAATGGGTGCTGTTTTTCCTTCTGGAGTGTGGCTACTTTTGTTCCCCATGGTTCCTGTGTTCTATAAAGTAGCCACCACTCTAAGCTCACTCCCATGATAGACTATCATTTCAATACAAATTAGCTTACTAAACATAAGATTGTAGTCAATCACGGGAGTGAGCGGGGGCTACTTTAGAACACACATAGGGACCATGAGGAACAAAAGTAACACCCTCCAGAATGTGACATAGTGTCAGCACCAATTCAGAGATGATTGGAGGATCTGCAGCTGAGTGATGCTCAAATAAGATACATTTTTGTTAATAGTTAAGGTACTTAAAGGAGAACAATGAGGTGAGTTAAAATCACTCATCCTCATAGTTCGAGCCGGCGTGTAACAATTAAACTGTCACACGTTGGTTCAATAGACCGGGAAGTGATCGAACGCATATCGGCGCTCGCTCACTTCTGGATCATGTCCCTGTAGAGAGCAGTGGCTGTCAGTCATGGCACCCCGCAGGGATTCCCCGCTCCGATCCTCCAGCGCTGACTGGAGGAACGGACAGAGGAGGGGGCGGGTAAAGCTGGCTCTGCCTCTAGATAGGCTCTCTGCAGTGACAGGATCGAGAAGTGAGCGAGCGCCAGTATGTGTTCGCTCACTTCCCGATCTACTGAGCCAACCTGTGACAGTCTCATTGTCACAGGTCGGCTCAGATTATGAGGCTGAGTGAAAAGCACTCACTTCATAGTTCTCCTTGACAGAAGAAGACCTTAAGAAACTATTGCCAAAATGTTATTTTTTAAAGGATTGAAGTAATGATACAGATAAAGGTGACCTCGAAAAACTGCAAAGTGCAAAGACAGGAAAAAAAATAATATATAACTATTATTTTTGATTACTGAGGCAGGGAGGCTAATATAACTATTGTTATCTATTGCACCCTCTGCATAAAGTAAATTTGTTGCCGCATAAAATGTAATCTTTATAGTGCAACAAAATTATGGGGCACAAAACAGTGATTCATTTAAAACTGCTAAAAAAGATCATAACCTTGAATGTGTGCTGGCTGCATAATTGCATTAAGAAATACATTCACTCCAGAATCAAAACACAAAACGAGTCGTTATTGATTGTAATCAAGGGTTCTCTACTAGTTTATTGGTTGTCTGGCCTTGAGAGCTTAAGTACTGCAACAGCTATGTTTTACGTTGCTGTTGCTTTAATGAAGATATCCATTGCTGTAAACATTCCTTTTTACGAATCAAGTTATTTGTTAAAAACTCGCCTACTGTTCTTGTCCATTAGACTTCCAGGCACTGAATTTGACCTTATACAATATAGAATGCTATTACAACATCATAATAAGGTTATCATGCAGTTGTTAAAAAATAAAATTGAAATGGCAAAAACTAGGTCAATTTATACCTATAAATCAATATATATATACGGATAATTTATATCTTATAGCATACACATGGGCAAGGGTTCAAAAAGTACCACCACACACCTACCTGCTAGTCAAAAAGTAAACAAAGTCTTAAGGCTAGTTCACACCATAACTGCGTGCGTTTGCAGCTGCAGTGAGATGCGGTTTGCCGCGTTTTACCACAATTTGGACGCATTTTTTTTTTTAGCTCAAAAAGGTGCAAAAGGATAATGTGGGGGCAGAGCCTGTTTCAGGCAGGTGGCAGCATGTTGTGCTTTTTCTGAGTGCGTCTTGGCATATTGAAAAATGTTTGCACAAACACACTTCTTGCGATGAGTTCATTTCTGAGACTTTTAAGCATATCTAAACCCAAAAACAAACATTTATTATATTGCAGTCTACTGGACCTTAGATGTGGTGGATGCATTAGTTTATTTTTGTCAAACTTTTTTATTTTCACTGCCAGTAACACATTCACCTCTCCTCTTCAGAGAGGGGAGTAGTTGTTTTTAATCCCTAGTGGTAACTGGCAACAATGTGACTGATAAACATCACAGGCAGAGAGCACAGGAAGTTATCAGCTGACAAGATTTCTGGCATGATCGACAGGTATTTCTTCACTTATTGAACAGATATACCAAATGCACTTTTAATTTTATATAAAACAGGCCAAATAGGACTAAATTGAAGAGGTTCATTTTTCGAGTTTACATACCCTTTAACACTTTAGTAAGTATGAGTAGACCATAAAGGTTCCAGAAAATGCCTATGGGGTTGCCTTGGCTAGTTTATCCCTACCCTTCTAGGATGGCACAGTGATTGGACAGGTTTTGAAACCCCATCCCATCACCACTGTGTCCCATGAGATGAGCTGATGCAGGGGCTGTCAGTCTGCATGGAAACTCTATCTTCCCTTCCCATGACCTAAATAGGAACACTTTTATGACCTGAATATTCACGTGTAGGTATCTCTACAGAGAAGAGAAGACTCTGTGAGACAGAGAAGAGAAGACTCTGTGAGATGTTACGATTGTCTGACCATTCACAATATCTATTAACAGCTTAGTTTGGCCATTAATTGGGTGCTTCCTGGTTCATTTAATTGAAAAGGTATGAGACCTATGCATACTTGCCTTGGTCCCTGCACACTTTTGGCAGCTTTTTCTAAGGATGCATTGTGGCAAAACAAAGGAAGGAAAGTATGCTTAATATTCTTCAACTAATGCAAAAACTATCTTTAAACCCATATTTACTGGTGCTGACCTATTAACTTATTCACAATCTGATTATGTTTAGCAGTGCTTGAAAGAATTGCATCTCTGGTGAACATTATTTACACTTTACAGTCTAGTGAGCTGTAATCTCTGAACAGCTGTAAACAATGCATGCTAACACATTGAATAGGCTAGACATTAATGAATAGCCCCCTATGCATTGACCTAGGAAATGCTTTTATGTCAAAGGTCATGGTGCATTGATTAAAGATCATCTTTGCCACTTGGACCAAGATATGACACCTGGTGGGTGTGCAGACCTTATACCATTATCTAAGACATTTCTCTTCTTCCAAACTGGTATTCACAGCCAGAGTCACTGATCTATAAAACGTGTCAATCAATACACGTCTTAACACAGTGCCATTTCCAGCATCAGCTTTCATTCAGGCTCACATTTGTTTTGTTTCAGCAAGCCATTTGCTGTGCACTGGGAGACAGCTGAGGCATATTTCTTTTGAAGATCTTGCAAGTAAAGGAATGTCTGCAAGATTAATTTTGTCCTGACCATGAGAAAATGCTATAAGACCAGTATTTAGAACATTTATTTAGTAGCAAAGCATGTTGTGGAATTTTAACTTGCAATCAATGCACTCAAATGTCTTTCTTTCCCAGCAGGAGTTAGGGTAGAAGACATCTGTGAACAAATAACTGTCAGTGTAAATAGACTGCATAAGACAGTCTGAGAGAGGCTTTATTAAAACAATAACTGTTTTTTTCCCTGTTTTTAGTTTCCTTTTACTTATTTCTGTATTCATCCTTCATCCTTTTATCTGTGCTGTTTTTTTTTTTCACTTGATCAAATCTTAAAGTGACATTAAACCCTCAGATTTTTTAACATAAACCAATACTGTAATGTGTGCCTTACTGTAATCCATGGTTGTTTCCCACTTGTATCCATTCCTGAGAAAAGGCAGTCTGCTGCAAAACAGAAGTTCTGCAGAGCATGAAAACAGATACAGATTTAAAAGGAAGAGCAGCAAAGAGAAGGGAAACAACCATGGATTACAGTAAGGCGCACATTACATTATTGTTTTATGTTAGAAAGTCTGAGGGTTTAATGTCACTTTAAGTGAAATCATACAGTCCTAAATAAAAATCTTCTACAATATGTGTATTTAGGGAGACTGAAAAACAACATAATTATTATTAACAGTAAATAATGCTTTTTCTTTAATTTAGGCTACAAGCTGATCTACCTTAATAGACAGCAAAATAAATAAATAAGATACTAAATATAAGTGAATTAAATAATGTGTAATTTCAACACACTTTTAATTCCTATTATAATAATCTATGCTGACTATATATATATATATATGTATATATATAGTCTTTGTAGCCAGAGACTTTATTACATTATATTCTTTCCATTTAGTTTCCATTTGTCTTCCATTCAGTTGCCATGGCAGTTATTCTTCGTTGTATTTTTGGTCTATCAGGGTTAAGAGGCAAACATCTATTTCAAGTCATGTTCTTACCACTAATGAAATAACTGGCAAAAGCAGTTTCAACAATAAAGAAAGTAAACTCACAACCCTGTAATAAACTTACACTGCTGGCCTCATTGTTAACCCTTTTGTGACCAGAGGTCACTGAAGCCCAGATGCCCAAAAAATCTAGTTGAGTCTTTATGTGGCAATTAACTTGAATAAATTGGTTATCAATTCAATGAAGATTGTGCTGTGTTGCATGAAGCTATTGGTTTACAAATACCCTTTGTATCAACATGCTCTTCCACAGATACAAATCAGGCCTCAAAAATGAATGTCTGAAGTCTGCTGTTGGGTAAAAAATAAGGACTATGGTTCTGTGCCTTATAATTGCTTGGTGAAAGTATTTCTGCTTTAGCAATGTGCTGATGCTACTTTATTGTCAAATCAGCAAACTGGGGGCAGAAATGTGACACCACTCTAATAAAATAAGTTGTGTCATCCTTCTGGTGTTGGTGGCAATTGTAACGATGTTGTCTATGACACTCAACATGTAGAAATCAAAGGAGAATGTGGTAGGTAAGATGACCTAACACAGCGTATCACCATAAATGGGGATAGTGAATGTTTTGAACAGACCTAGCACTGGTTATGGTGCTGCTAGTTTTGGTAGCTGATCACAAGTAATATTTACTTAAAATACTTATTTATCCTATTTTCATTTCAATGCCTATTTAGTTCATAAATAAAATGCCTAAACCCCTCAGAAGCCCATAATGGTAAATTTATTTTTACAGAAGATGGCAAGCAGATAAGAGGGGCAGAATGAATCATGACTGGCCTTTAAGATATTACATGCATCTGTATATTACAGTCAAGCTTTAGCCTCTCAATTATTAATAGACGTAATGGCAACTTCAATGGCAGAACATGGCTCTCAGTCTGCAGAGGTGAGAGTAATTATGGTCACAAAAACATGGTAATAAATAATACTACTGCATGCACCTTGTGGTACTTGTGAGTTATCGTGTTAATCTTCAGATCACTGTTGAAACCCCTTGAATCCTAGGCCCAGGCATTTCAGACATTTGACTTTTACTCATCTACTGTCAAATGCTAGAAACACCACAGCCCATTAACATAGAGCACCTATCAGAACCTCAACAGAGTTTGCTGGAAAATGTCAGGCTATATCCACTGCTTCTTTGTTCTTTGGTGTGCATGTCAGATGAGGAAGAAACCTTCAATGGGTCTACCAATTCCTTACAAGAACAGTGAGAAGATCTTGTGTATGGATCAAATTGAAATTAATTCACAAAACAGTCAGCCATAATCTTCTAAAATAGATTAATGAATCCCATGACATTTGATTTTTTTTTTTCTACAAAAAATGTCAACGTATAAATCATAATACACAATAATATATAAAAGTCTAAGGAATCTTGGATTTTACATTCATAGAACTAAATGCTTGAGTACCAATAAATTTAACTAATTTTAGAGAGCCTTCTAACCTTTCCTGCTGTGTATCACTGATGATTGGCTGTGGTGTAAGCCACAGCTAATTTTAGAAGAAACAGCAATATGAAATTCCTCCATGCACAAACCATTAGCCTGTCCGATGACTGAAACATACTTAAAGCCAGCACTATGTATTTATAAAGGAAGGAGTTTCACAAAACAAAAACATAGGATCATTTTTGAACTGTAATTTGTTTAGGCTATGAAAAATAATCGTGGGCTGATACATTGCTTATTTTAATACAGAAATCAGTCAGCCTCTAACATTAATGTGAAAAATGCACATGTCAAAAAGACAACAGATTATGATTAATTACTGAAGACATCCATCAAATTATGTGTGAATGCTCAAATACATTACTTTGTTTCACTCTTTAACAATATAAAATGATACCAGGCATGAGGCATATGTTTGTATTAGACATGCACGTTTGGCAATCATATATTATACCATTCCAATTTAACTTGTTAGAGAGTTTTTGGAAATTAATATGAACATTTGAAAGAGAGAATATGTGAATTTTTCTTTTTTTATTCATGACTCAATATTGAAAGCAATCCCAAAATAATGAATCTGTCCATAGAAAGATTAGTCATTTGATAACTTAGCAACTGTAGAGTATATGAATATCTTTTGAGTTCCATATTCCAGCAGGAGAATAGAGTAGGAAAGTCTATTCTTGCTGACTTTGAGGGCTTTTTCACACCTTGTCCAGGCCAGATGCGGGCCAGAACTTTTTTGTCCGCACCTGAAATGCATCCCAATGTTTATGCAGTCTGTTTCAGTGCGGGGGAAAAAAGGCTGCATACACAATTTTTTCTGATCTGGAACGCACCAAAACACACGTAAACACATCAGAAATGCATTCAAACGCACTGGACTGCACCTGAAAGCCCATTCTAAGCTAATAAAAGGCAATGGAATGCACCGGAATTCATCATAAAGGTGTAAAAAATGCACTGCACCACATTTGCAAATCTGATATTGATCTGGTCCAGACATGGGGTGAAGAAGCCATAAAGGCTAAGTTTACCTTTTTGGTCTTGTTTAATGTTATACCCATATTTAGGGTGTAACATGAAACTTGGTCAGAT
>NW_017307645.1:320117-342716 GCF_000935625.1 Nanorana parkeri
CTAATTACTTTTCTGGCAGTGCCGGCAAATTTGCTTGCCCGCAGAGTTCCAGCAACTTTCTATAATAAATTTACATCTACTAAACATATTATAAAATTCTTACTGGAGTATACACAGATGTGCAAACAGCATTTGGTGAAGGTCAGCCTACTGAAAGCTACATTTATAGACTTAATATAAAAGGAGCTTTCCCTTGCTAATTATTAATATTTTTTTCCAAAGCAGTGCTCTTACTCAATTAATTTTCTTCAGTGCTGCTAATCAAAAATCCATTTCGCACTCATTCATAGCTTGGTTGGCCTTCAGTACAGTAATAGAGAAAGAGTACAAAGCTCTTAGACTTGCTGCTTAGCAGCACTTTGTCTCAGCTCCCACACTGAATGTAACCGACAACAATTATTGGCCTTGTAAATTCAGCGTAAGTGTTGTTACGCTGTTCAACAGGATGTAACAACAGGATGTGGGCGACTGTGACTCACTGCTACCTACTCCATCTCTTCTGCAGCCCACGGGTGTATATATCTGATAAAAGCAGTTTTATAAGATATAACATATTTCTAAGTGTATAGATATGCTTGTGATGTCACACCGTGGCACTTTTTGTTTCAGCAGATCACATATATTTAACATCCTAAACTGGTGACTAATCATCAATATATACATTCTTTTACATGAATGACCTTATCAACCTGCTCATCGCTTTTGGCTCCCTTGGTCTTAATGTAAGCTTCCTGGAATAGTAGGAAACTGTTGCAACCAATCAAGACTAAGCACAAGCAAACACCTGATGGTGATTACAGTTCACTGCATATATCTGTTGATCACCTTGTCTGTTTTTGTTTCATAATGACAAACAAGATGTTCAAGGCAGCTGATAACAACAAGATAACAAGATGCCTGCAACACAATGGCAACTTTGTAGGATGCAATTGTTATATTGTGAATGCAAAATCATTATAAGGTTCTGCACTGCAAATGAGATAAATGTTCTGTTCTTATAAACTTGCATGCTTGATTAAATCTATAAAATGGGAATTATATGAAAGTAATCCCAAAATAATGAATCAATTACTACTGTAAACAGGATAGCATGAGCTATAGTGTAACATTATTATTTATAGGCCAAGAAAGTCCCTACACTGCGTTATGGCATTATATAATATAAACATTATGTACTGTAATTAAGGAGTTAAGTGTTCTATCCTTTCTTGGCCTGGCTACTCCTGCCAGCTGAGTGACCTGTTATGTAATTTAACCACTTAGTGACCCGTGACGTCCATAGTACGTCACTGGTACCGGGTCCATTTAAACAGACTCTCGGCGGGTAAAGGCGCCGAGACTCTGTTTACATTTGTGAAGCCAACTGTCGGCTTCTCGGGGCTGTTAAACGGGCCCTAGCCCGACACCCCCGCCGTGTTTCTCGAGCTCCGCTGCCCCTCCTACGGGCCCGAGACCGACTTCTCTGGTGTCGGGGGTAGTTGGGGAGGAGATTAGCGAACGTCTGTTTACCGATCACCTCCCCGTACTATGGGACCGGGAGCGATGCAGATTACATTACTTCCGGCCCCGTAGCTGTCATTGCTGGGCTCCTGAAGCCCATATAGGCTATAAGCTATAGAAGTACGACCTGCTCTTCAATAGTTTAATTCAAGTGTAAAGGTGACACTAGGGGTCTTTTGGATCCCCAGCATCACCTTAAAGAGTAGCTGTCATAAACAATCTGCTATCACATGGGGGACTTGTAAGTCCCCCCTATGTAATAGCAATTAAAAGTAAAGTAAAAAAAAATAACAGTTTTTAAAATTGATATTAAATGAAATAAATGTAAAAATAATTACAAAAATGTTTAAAGCGACCCGCAAGCACACACGTCTTCACGTAAACACGAGTTGGGTGCGCCTACGTATGGAACCCATGATCGCGCTACACGTTTTGGGTATTGCCGTGCACGCCGGAGTGAGAGCAATAATTCTAGGGCAAATATTTATGGGTATCTCTAAAATTGAAGACCTGTGGGGGCTTTGAAAGCATCATCTATGGACTTTTTGGTGTACTAAATTTTGTCGCTGTTTCACGGACACACACAATTTTTAACCTGGGCATGTTGGGTATCTATTTACTTGTTGTAACCTCATGTTTTATATTTGATTTTATGGGTTTTTAATTGTGTTTTGGGGAATTTTAGTGCATTTTTCACTACATTTTGTGGTTTGATAATACGTTGCGCTAATATCGCGCAACAGAAACATTTGCAACTGCCACCATTTTGTTCTACAGGGCCTTGACTTTCAGAAAATATATAATAGGTGGGGGTTTGAAGTAATTTTCAGGCCTAAAATGTGGATTATACATGGGTGCAAAAAAAAAAAAAAAAAAAGGCCTTGGTCACTAAGGGGTTAAGCAGTAAGATAATCCTACCCACTCTATATTAGGGGAAAACAGAATTGTGTGACATTGCTTCAAGCTTGTAACTCTGCAAAAAGTTATTTAACTGTAACAAGTCAAGCATCACACATGGGCATTACCAGGTACTTCTGACATGGAGATTCTCCATTACATTTCCTAAATTAGAAATGGCCTTATCTTTGCACGGACAGATTAATGCAGCGTCATAGATTGTTGCAGATAGTCCATTTATTATTTGGCAATAACAGCTTTCTTCACCACCGAGACATACATTATATTTTTAGGAGTTATTTTATTTTATCAGTGTTTTTATTAAAATACATTAATATGTAGACAGTGACACCGGTCATTCCCTCCATTTCACAAATGACAATACCAGCTGAATGGGATTCAGTCCTGGTATTTCCTGTACTAATGGTGCAATAAGATCTCCCTGACAATTCTACAAGTAACGTAAATAAGTCTATTTGACTTTATGCAGGTATAGTATTTGTTTAATATACTGTATCTTTAATGTACTGCTTTGTGTGTGATTTTTGATAGTCTTTGCTTGATTCCCGCCTCAGTTATGTTTTTTAACCACTACTATCTATAATTAGGCAAAACCGTTTACTGCAGTTACATTTGAACAATATTCACCATTCACTGTTTTCCATCACAGAGGCTTGTGTTCCATCACAGATTGTATTCCATCACACAGGCTTCAGAAGGGCTTTATTGTATGTAAAATCAGCGACAACATGTAGATATTTGGGTGATAAATTTAAGATAAAGTGCACAGTAGACAGGCTCCTCTACTGCAATGAAATCGCTTACTTTGATTCCACTGCACACTGTGATTCTCTCACAGTTTGCATTAGAAGTTGCAGATAGAACCTGCCACGTTTCCTGGCTGGAGGCCATCCAGAATTATCCAGCACATCCAGCACTTTACTTGCATACAGTGGTGTAGTGGTTAGTGCTTCTGCCTTGCAGCGCTGGGGGGTTCTCAGTTTGAATCCCAGCCAGGCCACTATCTGCAAGGAGTTTGCATGTTCTCCCTGTGCTTGCGTGGGTTTCCTCTGGGTACTCTGGTTTCCTCCCGCACTCCAAAGACATGCTGGTAGGTTAATTGGCTCCTCTCTAAGTTGGCCCTCTATTTATGCATGTGAGATAGGGACCTTAGATTTTAAGCTCCTTGAGGGTAGGGACTGATGTGAATGTGCAACTATGTAAAGGGCTGTGTAAATTGTTGGCGTTATATAAATACCCACAATAAATAACTTGGAAACATCTATGGATTTGTGACCAAGTTCCCTAATGGATAAGCAGTCATATTTCTTGCACATGTGTGAATACTAATTTACACTTTTCTCAGTACTGAATGTACCTTGGACTTTATAGGAAGTATTCAAAATGCTTTTAAGTATGGTGTTAAAAGAAAATGTTGGTTGCAGTCTGAATCACAGGCAATTTCGTTTGACATTTTTTTATTGCAGAACAGCTTGTGCAAACCAATAAGATAAAGACATCCAAAGCTTGATAACATTTAATTGAAGATAGCGATACAAGAATGTAGAAGCACATGGATTTTATTCTTAATGCATGATTTGTATTTCATTCTTTACTAGGTCGAAAATATTTTTTCAGCAGCTTGTCTGGTGTTACAAGTCTGCCTCTAGTTCCAATACCTATAGCTATGTTAAAGGACAGAGCTTTAAGCTTTCCTTCATCTCTCCGGGAATTCCTTTGGGGAATATATTCACAGATAGAAGGTTTAAAAGAATGTTTAGTGCCTCCGCGAAAGCACAGGAGAAATGCTACTAAAAGTTTACCACAAACAGGTCAGGCAGAGTTTGAGTGGACATTTTTATGCTACAAGTGATCTATACAAGGTGCCGAACAATACTAAATTTGATAGCTCCTATCCTCTCTGGATATCTACACATCATTAAACAATTTTAATGATATAGGGGCTGATTCATTAAAACTAGGGAAAAGAAAAGGAGCACACAACTGGAATTGTTGACCACAGTGACCAAGGAGAATCTTTATTTAATTGTTCTAATAGGTCAACCAATTTATTTATAGAGCACCAAACATTTACACAGCACTTTACATACTGTGCATTCACCTCAGTCCCTGCCCTCAAGGAGCTTACAATGTAAGATCCTTATCTCAAAAGCATACATACCAGAGTGGATGTAGACAGGAGCCAATTAACCTTCCAGCACAGGGAGAACATGTATACTATTGCAAGTGGTGTCCTGGTATTTGAACTGGGCACCCCCAGGGCTGCAAGGCAGAAGTGCTAACCACTAAGCCACTGTGCTTATTTTCATTCCCCCAGTTTTAGGGAATCGGTTCTATAATCAAGGCTGCTGAAACCATAATAAATATGTATATGTATGTCCTAGGAAGTGCTATGGCCTACCTTAAAATAAAAAGTATTGTTTTAATGAGGAGTGGAAATCACTAAATATAACCAGATAACACTTTTTGTTAATTTCCTTGCGTATTGTAGTGGGTGTGCACTCAAGCTGACCGTACATGTTACAATATAATTGTACAATCTCTGCACAATCTCCTCTAGAGTTACCAAAAATATGCAATATGAGGGGGTTACCTAAAAAAAAATTACATTTAAATAGGGATGCACCGATACCGTATTATTGGTATCGAGTACCAATATTTTTGTTTCGGTAATCGCAGATATCGGATACCGATACCCGAAATCCCATTGAGGAAGCCAGGCGGCGTGTAATGACTCGACCACCTGGCTTCCTAAATAGCCGGGAACCTGAGCGGCATGTAAAGACTCGCCACCTGGCTTCCCGATTAGCAGGGAAGCTGTCTCCATGCTTCTCGTCACTAGGTGAAGGAGCCAGCTTTCCGGCCAATCAGTAAGCCGGGCGTCGTGTAATGACACGGAGCCCAGCTTCCTGATTGGCCGGGAAGCCAGCTCCATGCTCCCTCGTCACAAGGTGATGAGGGAGCAGGAAGCCTGCTTCCCAGCCAATCAGAAAGTCGGGTGCCGCGTCATTACACGGCACCCGGCTTCCTGATTGGCCAGCTTCTTGACCAACCAGATAGCCAGGCAGCGAGTCATTACACGCTGCCCGTCTTCCTGATTGGCCGGGAAGTCGACTCCATGCTCCCTCATCACAAGTGATGAGGGAGCATGGAGCCGGCATCCTGATACTGGAAGCTCAAGTATCAAGCTGGGTATCGGAGCATTTGGGCGAGTCCGTGTAATCGCCCAAATACTCGGCATCGGCAGCGATACCGATACTAGTATTGGTATCGATGCATCCCTACATTTAAATCTAGTCAGGGAAGCTCCTGCATTATAGTGGTTAGTAGATCTAAAGGAGATGGCAGAATCAGATGTAGTACATTATAATGTGTATGTTCAGCTTAACTCCTCAGTACCTGATTTCCCCTTTCCCTCTGTTATATCTTACTTAATCTGGCAGCACAAGTCATGCAGGGGTGGAACTAAGAAATCGACTATTGTATTATGTGAGTGTAGCTTTTTCTTTACTATTTAGCTGCTGTGATCGGATATGCTGAGGAGAGGAAGTGGCTACACTCAGGACAAAATGTCAATATTTCTGCATATGCAATCTACACTTATGTTAACCCTAGCTTTGAAACACTGGTTGCCCCATTCCAGGTTTGTGTCACTATGCTCAATAAAACTTTTTTGATTCAATGTCTTTTATCATATTACCATATGCATGTCCATCTTTAATTTCTTAAAGTGCCAAAATATATAATTTTTGTAAGTGTGATCTGCAGTTACCCACATATATCTGTAGAATCATTAATGGATTTTTCTGGCAACAGAGAGCCTGTTAGCCATTTTTAAGTCTTAAAAGTACTGCCTAAGATCAGAAACTACAAAATGCTTGCTAAACTTTTGTTAAACAGAAAACCTTCCTCCATATGCTCTCTGAAACTAGCTTTACATAGTTACAGAAGCAGTTACAGCACTTTGTTAATTAAGCCTCAACAACTGCCATCCACCAGCCCACCACGAGTGCTTCAGCCTCTGATAAAGACACTCATGTTGGGCAGGGACACAACAGTAGGCAGGAGGGCAGCACAGTGGTGTAGTGGTTAGCGCTTCTGTCTTGCAGCACTGGGGTCCCCGTTTCTAATCCCAGCCAGGTCACTATCTGCAAGGAGTTTGCATGTTCTCCCTGTGCTGATGTAGGTTAATTGTCTCCTGTCTAAATTGGCCCTTGGATATAAGCATGTGAGATAGGGACCCTAGATTGTAAGCTCCTTGAGGGCAGGGACTGATGTGAATGTGTGCTGTGTAAATTGTCAGTGCTATATAAATACCAGTAATATTAATAATGCATTAGCCCTAAAGTTTGGGAACGTATACCCCTAGTAACAAAGTGAAAACAAAAAGTCATACAAAGGAAGGGTATTCTGACAAAGGCAGGTACAATCAGGCACCTTGCGGGTCTGTTATTAGGCAGGATATTTACTTATAACTGTTTAAAATGGCTAACAGGTTCACTTTAATGCTCTTATACAATATATTTCCAATGATTTGTAACAGTCCATGATGACATAAAATATAATAGTGCTTTTCATGCCTGTATTACTGAGCTTGTCTATGTTATAGATGTGCTATTATGATGATGCATAAAGAATGATTTCTTTTCACGGTTCACTTGTTTGTCTTGTAAATGAGCAGCAGTGCTTGAAATCAGGTCACCCTCCTAAAGGGAGAAAAAGCATATACATACAGGGTATTAACCAATCCGGGAAAATCACAGCTGAACTTCACAACATCTAATGTTCATGGAAGGGTTCAGGGATCATTTCATTTTTTTTAACTAATGATTCATGTACATAATATCCCACCATTGAATGGAGATGATTTAACAGCTAGCTTAAAGTCACCGCAGCCACTACTTTTTTTTAAAGGATAAGTCTGTCACGCTGAAGTGCAGAAAGACAGTTTTATTGAGTGTAGTAAGACAAGCCTGGAATGGGTTGGCCAATGTGCATCATGGGGATCTGTACCCAGAAAATCACTGGTTAGATTTACAATAGTTTAAACTGATTTATTATTATTATATTACAGAATTAATATAGCGCCAACAGTTTGTGCAGCGCTTTACAATATAGAGGAAGATGGTTACAATACAATTCAAGATAAGATGGTTAGAAGGGCCCTGTTTGGTAGAGCTTACAATCTAAAGAGGAGGGGCAAGTGATACAGAAGTAGCTGTGTAGGGATGAGGTGTTTGAGAAAGTACAAAATCAGTTGTTAGGTTGTGGTGGGATAGGCATCCTGGTAGAGATGAGTTTTCGGGAAATATCTAGACAGAGTAGGGGGGTAGCCAGACAGGTTGGGTAGGGAGTTCCAGAGGATGGGAGAGACTCTGGATAAGTTTTAGCACTAAATAGTAGGACAGGGGATTTTTGACTGACATGCATTTGTTTTATGTACAGCATGTTTAACACAGTATGATGACCTATTATTTGCCTGAAGAGGTGCCGATCTTGCACAATTTAGGCTATTCAACAAAGAACAGGTTTTTAAAGGCATAATCCACCTTTTGCAAAAATAATAAATGCATCTATATTACATAAAAGTGAGAATGTATTCATTTTTTTGCATTGAAGCCTGCAAAGCATTGCAGCCATGATCAGTGGATCGCAAGTGCGATGGAGAGGCTCCTGCAGATTCTTCAGTAGGTCCAGGTCTGTACTGAGATACAGGGGTTGATTTACTAACCTTATAAACACACCACGAACATGTATACACCTCTGTAGTGTGTTCCCTTCCAGCATGATCTATTGGTGGAATCTAGACACCTTTGTAGTGTGTACACACCCAGCAGGTGTGTTGTGCAAAGCCCTGCATGAATTACAAGGTGATGTTGTGTAAATTAGCTCTATGTTGTGTTGCTTACTTTGATGAATGCAGGAATGTAAATGCATGAGCTAACCATTTTTGTCTAAACTGTGAAGCAGCATTATATATGCATCATGTGCATGATTTTTCCATATATGGCATTAGTGGAAATATGCTTTTAGAGACTTTTTGGTTGATAAATACGTTTTGCTGTGTGGAAATCACACGCACCTGGTGCGTGCGTGTGTTTAGGTTAGTAAATCACCCCCACAGACTTTCAGTTACGAGACAGGAGGAAGTTTTCAATGGAGTACGTCACTGCACTTGTATTCCATTGAGAACTATGAATCCCTGAGCTGCAATGGCAAATGGGACTTGTGTTTTTTTCATTCACAGACCCAGCGAATGGATCTGTGAATGAATGAAACAGCTGTGCAGGTAGAGCAATGCACAACTGCACAGATAAAAAATACACAGTAACTTGCAGAGAGAAGCACCCCATGATTCAGGTAAGTGGTGGGGGAATTGAAGGCCAGGGGCTGTGGATAGGAACCATGTTCCACTTATACCCTAAATATGGGTGTAACAGTGTATTAAAGGTGGAATTAGCCTTCAAGGCAACCGCAAAGTAGTTGAAAACTACTGTATGCTACAGTATAAAGTCCCTATCTGGTAAGTAGATGGATTGGGACCTGAAAAGCTTTTGGACCCTCAACATAGAAAAAGATTAAGCAACTGCAAACTTCAGGTGGTGACTTTGTATCCTAAAGGGACAGAAAACACCATAATAATAAAACCATGCACAATAGAATGAGGTCATCATAATTTTCTGGGTCTGTTATGATGTCATGCCTGATAAAATCATAATGCACTTTTCTTTATTTGGAGAGATACTCAATATAGAGCAATGTAAATAAAAAATTGTTTGCGGTCAAATAAAATAAAGTTACATTTTCATAACATATACAATTCTTTTAGAAGAAAGTTGCTCTCTAGATGACAGTGACAATACACAGATTGTGCTAAAATTTGTAATGAGCCTCGCTGGGAGGATGCCTGTCACTCAGGACTCTATTTACAATTTAATCAGATAATACATAATTTAGCTAAATCTGTTTTCTAGCAGGAAGTATTATTTCCATTCACATTCATCGGTGTTTTTAAAAAAATGCTTTTTAAGTGTCTACAGTAACGTAGCCAATTATGCATTCAGAACCTGTGCTCACTGTTAGGGCTTGTAGTTCTGCTTGTTATACGCTTTCCAAAACTTTCCATATAGGCTTTGGGCTGCTTAGATAAAATTGTGGAAATTTTCATTAAAATATAGGTATACTGTATATACCAGATACAATACAACACTGTTTATGGGCATATTAACAGTTGGTTGATTTAATTTTATAAACTGCTTTACAAAATGATAGTTTTGATTGGTCACAATGGTATATTTGGTTCAGGGTTAATGGTGACAGGAAGGGTTATTTTTTGGATAATGGTAACAGTGAGGTTCACTGCTAGGGTAAGGGTTACAGGAAGGGGTTAAAGTCAGGGTTAGGGTTACAGGGAGGGTTAGTGTGAGGGTATAGGTTACAGGGAAGGTTAGTGTTAAGGCAAGGGTAACATTGAGGGTAAGGGCAACAGAGAGTGTTACTGCTAGGGTGAGTTTGTTAGAAAGAAAGGAGTTTGTTAAAGTGAGGCTTAGCGTGAGATTAAGGGTTTCTGGGAGGGTTTGGATGCAGAAAAGAATTACAGGGAGGGTTATTATAATGGTAGGGGTTACAGGGAGGATTAGGGTACAAGTAACAGGAAGGGTTACTGCTAGGGTGGTGTTTTAAGGAAGAGGTTAAACTGAGAGTAAGTATGAGGGTAAGAGTTACAGGGAGGGTTGGTGTGAGGGTAAGGGTAACAAGGAGGGTTAATGTGATTGTAAGGGTGGTGTAACAGGGTTACTGCTAGGGTACGCTTTGCAGGGAGAGTTTGTGTGATGGGGAAGGGTTACAGGGAGAATTAGTGTGAAGGTATTGGTAAAAGGCAGCGTTATTGTTTAGGTAACGTTTAAAGGATGGGTTAGAAATTAAAGTAAGGTTTAGTGTGAGGGTAATAAGGGGGGTTACTACTAGGGTAAGGGTTACAGGGATGGTTAGAGTAAGAGTACCAGGGACGGTTACTGTTAGATAAATATTTAAAGGGCAGGTCACAGGCAATATTAAGATAAGAGGTACAGGAAGAGTTTGTATGAGGGTAGGGGTAACAGGGAGGGTTGCTGCTAGGGTAAGGGCTACATGTGACAATTAGTGGTAAAATAGAGAGAGTGCATCTACTTAAAGGGCACAAAGATAACAATGAAAACATGACGAAGAAAAAAGTTTTTACTAGAGATACACTTTAACATTTCAGTTAAGTTATTTGCGTATAGCCTAGAGTGGCTTTTTGGTGAAGCTAAGAGCCCATTCCACCAGCAGGCAGGTGTTATGCTCTGTATAATGCGCATGCGCTGGTGTGTATTGTGTAGGGGTGGTGTGAAGCGTTGTTACAACACTTCACACTTATTTTTATTTACTTAGTTGAAATGTCACATATGAGATTTCATGCAACTGTATGCAGCACACCGATTGCAATGCATGCTGCAATAACTGCATATAAACCTGCCCTATTTTTTGTAGTGCATACCAATGCAGCACATTGGTGTGAACTATAACAATAGGAAATACGTCAAAGTGCCTTGTATATATGCATTGGGACTGCATTTGGGCAATCCTGCATAATGCAGCCAAGAGGGCTGGTGTGAACACACCGTTAAAAGTGGTTAAAAGTGTTGTGTTTGCCTGCCAGAAATACTGTCATTCTCTTACAGCAGAATGGCACATGATCTTTCCTGACATGTCTCCTCTAATGAAGAAAACTGCTCAAATAATGTATACTGCTTAACGAATCCGTTTATTAACAGAGTACATCTGCTTTATATTACATGCAGACAAATTAAAGAGGCTTTTATGATGCTCTGAAATTGCATGTTAAACAAAGTAAGAATTAATACTAAATAAATTACATTCTCTGTGCGTTGATTCTATCCAGCTGCACCCCTGCCTTGATAGCGACATGTAAAAGGAACACAAATTACTTGTTAATTTTCAAGTGACATCTCTAAGCAATCAACAAATCTATGTTAGCACATACATCTCCTATAGCAAGGTGGCTTTTCAGTGAAATAATTAGTTACTGCCAAGTGTATTGTAACTATGTAGATGTTACTATGACACTTGTAATTGTAAGCTCTTCTGCGTGGTACACTAAAGATGAAGCAGACATTTTTTCCCCCCATGCTTGATAATGAAAAGTACCATTTATTGCAGTTCTTTCTGTTGAACACAGTGTAGGCTTGAGTCACAAAGCACTTATTATTATTTCAATAGCATACATTAATATATTGTGATTATCAAAAGCCTTTAACAGCTTACACTATGAGAGGTGGAGCTTGTCCTACAGCCCCAGTTTATCTGGGCTCTGTCCTTCAGGCAGGTCTGTTTAAGCAGTAGTACGAATGAACGTGTGTGTGAATGTAAATAGTATTAATTCTGCAACAGTTCGGAAAGTCCAGCACATTTCTCCATTATCCATTTCCTTGTGCGCAGCTTATTTTTCCAGTACAGTAGTTTTTAGTGCTGTCCGGTCTACTGATGAAAATCATGGGTAAGCAAGACTTGGGGTGTTGCAAACAGCTGCTGGTCCAGACTTAGCTATCATCTTCTAACCTGCATCACAGAGACGTAACGTTGAGGGACGTATGTGTAAAAAGTGTACCAACAAGAACATTTTAAGTTGCCTATAGCAACCAAACAGCTTCCATTTGTCACTTTTTCCAGTTGAAGAAGTGCAGAGATAAAAATGAAGCAAGCAATCTGACCTGTGGCAATGGTCAACAAGACTATTTCTTATTAGTCCACTTCTTATACATAAAGTACAATCACTCTACCATTGTTTTTTTTTAAAACAATCATACCACTACCAAACAGTTTTTTGTTTGTAGATGACACATTTTTAGTGTTTTTTAATAAAATTCCTAGGTAACATAGCTAAAGACATTGCTTTGTAAGAAAATGTAAAACAATAATATTACTGAAAAATATTAGATTAATTGTACCAGTGGTTAAAAAAATTTCTACCTTGTTTCGCATTCTGTGAATGTAACCAATTAGGAACACCTCAACTAAGCCGGACAATGACACTGAATAATTTATCAATACACGACAATCAATACTCTGAAGTTGTATGTATGGATACATTTAGAAACCGTATAATCATCAACTCTCATTAGGTGGATGTGGACTTTTTCAGCTTTCAATTGTCAGAATTACAGACTTCCAGGGAAAAACATGGGGACGTGCTAGAGAGTATAAGACTCAGTTTGTTACATGAGTGCCTTGCATTTGTCAGATTTTTGAAGGAATTCATAGGCTTAACATTTGCTTGTAAGCTTACTTGATTTATTTATTTATCAATGACACTTTTTTCTGCAAAAAAGAATGAACCATTTGCATTGGTGCCTGCCATAAATGGGATAAAGACTTATATCAATGAACCAGACACTTGTTTTTGAGAGTAAATAGAGCATAGAAAGGAAACCCCTCATTATAAGTTTGAAAATATAGACTCCATGCAGATTAAAGTAAATTGATCGCAGGATTCTAGTACAACAGGGCAAGAATGCTAACCACCTATAGACTCTAATACAGAGCTTATACATTTTATGTCTATGACCTGTGTAATCATAAAAATATGCTTTTCATTCATACAATCACTAGATGTACTGTATTTGGAAGGTTATTTTGTATATTGTTATGATAATGTTTTATTGCTAACTTGTAAATAGCAGCCTTTCTGATATTGCTCAGTAAACGTTGCACAAAGCCTTATTTGATTAACCTATTTTTTAATTTAGAACCAATTAGTTTTGCAGCACTATCAGGCTTAGTCAGTTGGCCTGACCATAGACACACAGAAATCTCTCCTAAAACAGTTAGGAGAATATTACCCTGTTTTTGATCATAGCAGGGCCTGGTGTTGATTTTCTATCAACTCACCTGTTGAGAAAAAGTAGTGAACACATGACAATAGTCAGCCACAGAATTTCCAACAAACTGGAAACTGTCTCAGGAAAAAAAAACAAGCGATGTTAGAGCTATAGGCATTTGTTACCACTGGGTGCATTCCTAAGTGGCCCAATCCTCACCCAAGTCTTTTGTCAGGCAGTCATATTTTTTGGACACCCTGAAAAATGAAAGGTGTACGAATTCATATCAGTCATTAAGAATATGTTGTGACACATTGATGTCCTTTTGAGAGCATTGTATTTTTCATTGTCCATGTGTATTGTTGTGTTTGAAATTGCAGCAAGGTCCATGTTGGTATGTGCAGTGCAAACAAACGAGTTTGTCCTGGTGACTCAGTTGTTGATATATTATATTGGCTTTTAATTACACACTAGTACTGGCCACACACAATACAATTTATCTAAAAATAGATTCAATTTATATGCTGTCAAACCTTCACACTACATAGTTTGTGGTAAATCTAAAAGAGAATGTGCATTAAGATTGTAATGTGTGTGTGTGTGTGTGTGTGTGGTCAACTGAATAAGGACCTTCGCTATTTATTTTACTTTGTCATATCCTTCCTCCCTTTCTCTGTTTTTTTAACTGTAAATAGTTTAATATTGCCACTCCTTGACATTTCTTGATAATAGTTTAATCTTGTCACTTCCTCATTGCTAGTCATTTGGCGTGCCTTCATCCCAAAAGGCTTTAGGTCTGTAAGTGACAAAGTATCGCAAGATTTCATGCCTGCATAGCTGACATCTATGCAGGCACAAGAACTTGTAATACTTTGTCTGAAAGTATGTCACCCTCACCTAGATGAAAAGTGAGAAAGTAGGAGGGTGAAGGGTCAATAGTAAACTATTTACAGGTCACAAAACATAACAGTTCTTAGAAAATGTGTAATAGAATGGAGGGAGAGAATGGCAAAATGTCAATGAATGGTAAAAGGTACACTTTGAGATGCCTCCTCAAATCTTCAATTCATATTTCCTTAGATTGTAAGCTCCTTGAGAGCAGGAACTGATGTGAATGTGCACCTATGTAAAGCACTGCGTAAATTGTCAGCACTGTACAAATACCATTAATAAATAATAATATTTCTGTAGGTTTATAGTTGGTATAGAGTCTTGAGAATACTTTGCAAATGCTGTCGTTCTTTCTCTAGGTCTAAGCGTATCCCTCTGCCCCCACATTACGGTACTTAGACTTGGAGACTCAACGCCCAGGCCCTGGACACTGAGAGCTGCTTCACACCTAAGTGATTGAGCTGTTTTCTTTTTTTCGTGCGATTTTGCTTTTAAAACCGTGCCGTTTTGAATGCATAGAGATGTCTATGGGGCCAAAACCGTGCGACAACCTCCCGAAAATAGCTTCTGCACCTTTTTGCGTGACAGGCAATTTTTTCCCGTGTGACGCAACGCAAAGGTGTGAACAGCCTCCATTAACTTAAATGCGAATCTGTGTTTTGCGCAATATAAATCACCTAGGTCTGAACCAAGCCTGAATTGTGGGAGGCCGGAGATGTGTACATGTTCCTGGAAACATTACGTTTTTTGTAAATGAAGGTCTTGTACCATTGGGCTTCATGTCAGGGTCAGAGTCAGTTGGTGTTTTGTAGGTACGTCATAGTGGTAAAGGTAGGGGTAGTTGATGTCTCTTCTCTATGCTTGGTTTATTCTCACTCCATGTTTTAAACAATTGCATTTATGTGGTTGTTTTAAAACTCGTGTAGAATTTTAGGCTTTGGATTTCTGATAGCTTTGTAAAGGGATAGCTAGTATATTTTTAATTCCACAAATAATTATTTGTTGGGCATCATTCCAAAAAGCAAAGAAAGGAAAACTGTCACCTTGATCACTGCTTAGAATAAATGGAAACCACAAGAGCAGATAAAGAAATGGAAAGGGAATAAATGTCACTGACAATGGACTTAGATGTTCAGTCAGGGAATTGCTACACTATGTACTGCTTATTCTTCATCTAAAGGGTGAACTGCCTCTATACTTAACATATGCATGCTTCGTGTTGCAGTATGTCTAGATTTCTGTATTTATAGAATAATCCATTAACAGTGGTAAAGAAAAGTGGCACATATGTGTGTCAATTTACATAATTCATATTTACCATATTGGTGATTAAATTGGTTATATAGAGGCTATCAGCAACCAATAATAATGTAATAAATGATGCCATTGTAGTGTTTTTGTAAATTAACATTATTGTTCATCATTACTTTAAAAGGCATAAACCATGAACACTGTATTCAAACCCCCTCACCTATTACACAGTTGCCTTTTAAAAAGTGGGCCGGTTGATTAACTGCTGTTTGATATATATTTATCAGACACACTTTTCTCTACAGCTTAGTCTTCACTATAAGGGGTTTGGTATCATGTTGATGTCATTAGTTTGACATCAGTTAGAGACACTTCTGAGATAATTTAAAATTCATTGATGTGCTCATTTAGCCTGCAGTTGACCTTCTTCTGTCCTGCATTTGACCATCTTCAAGAGGGTTTTTCCTTTTCTTAGACTTGTAAATAGAACCCATTTGAAACGACGAAAAGCCCATTGACACAGGCTCTTAAAGCTGATCTGCTGATCACTGCTTTCGTTATGTGAACACTTCATATTGGATGTCCATTGGCAGGGTCCTTTCATGATGAGGAAGAGGACTGTGCAGCTGTGATGTCAGCATGAGGAGACTGTAAGGAACAGGCCAGATAGGAGTTTATCTGCCCAATGCTATTAGGGTGATGATGCAGGTTGTGCGGGTAGGAAGGGGTGGTGCTGTGTGTGGGGAGGAAAGTAGGCAGGGTTTGGGCAGATTTTGAGAGAGATTTATGTGAGGTGGTGTGGCAACAGTGTTGGAAGAAAAGCTAAGTATAGGGGAGGCAGGCTTAGTCTGCAGGCACTGTGCTGTACTGCGTCCTACTGGCGTTTAGCCACTGGAGGTCTGGAAACAGGCATAGTGTTAAGTGTGCACTTGTTTCTGTTCCCCCTATAGCAAAATAGAAGTAGGAAATTTTGTATATAATTAAGAATAATGGCATTAAGGAAATAGTAGTTAAGTGGCAAATTGGTTTGTACTGATTTTTTATCCATAGAACAAGTGGAAACACCATGACCTGGAGCCAAAATAAAAAATAGGAATATACAGACTGTAACCTAAGTACTGCATATGGCTTACTAGAGCAATAACTGATTTGGTGTGCAGAGATCACTGTGGTGTTAAGTGTATATCATAGTGATGTAAACTTTGGTGTGCAATGCATAAATCTGCATAGGAAAATATTAATGTATCCTGTTGAGCGACTTGTGTGTAATATTAGAATTTATCGTGGCAGCATTAAAATACTTTCACTCAAGCTTCCACCTCATTCCCCAGATATACAGTATAATATTTTTTTAAGTCTTGATCTGAATGTGTTTAACTGAAGGCATGCAAGTACTGCAACACAAGCCTATTAGGCTTGATAGAATAGCACACTATCAGCAATAACAAGTAGATACTAGGTAAACACTAAAGGGCAGAATTATAACAGTAGTAGAGAATGTAAACCTAATTAAGTTAGTTTTAAATAACCAACAATGCACATAGAAATGGAAAAAAATTTGTATCGTAAATTATTGGATGATTGAAATGAACACTAAAGGGTTGGATGATTGAAATGAACACTAAAGGGTTGATTTACTAAAGACAAATAGGCTTTTCATTTTGCAAGGGTATTTTCCCATAGTTTATTGCAGCGTTCTTTACCTTTTTCAGTCACGGCACCCTTTAAAAATAGGAAAAATCTTGAAGCACCCCAATCTTTAATGTTAAAACGTAAATGTAGAAATATAAACATGTGTGGCCCCTTTTAAATCCATACCAGATCCTTATCGTAAATCCATACCAGACCCTTATCCTAAATCCATACCAGACTCTTATTTTAAATCCATACCAGAACCTTTCACATGAAAAGTCCCTATTCACATTAAAAGCTTTAGTGCTCCCTATATCACATCAAGAACCCCAGCTGTGGCAGCATGGGAGAGGGTTGGGCGGATCCTTTTCTGAATGGATTAGCATAATTTGTTTCCATGGTGCTGGTGGCCTGCCTCCCCCATGGAAAAACATTACAGTGCGCATTTTGTAAATTTTGACGCACCCTGGTTGAAAAAAGGCTGGTTTAGAGAAGGAGGTGAAGCTCCAATCCAATTATATGCAAGCAAAAATAATTTTGTTTTCAATGTTCTCTTTCTCGTGATTGGGTATTCATTGCAAGTTGAATTTTCACTACATTCACCAAGCTAATGTAAAATTCCCTTGCAAAGTGAACAGTCTATTTGCTATTAGTAAATCAACCCCTCAGTTTCACGTTCTTTGCTAAGTAAAGTTTATTTTTAGTAAGCTTAGTTAGCATCCACTTAGCTAAATGAATTTGAACTGCCAACTGCTCTAAAGGTGCCCACACACCTTACAATTTAGCTACAGATTTTCTGTGGTCAGATGGAAAAAGTGCAACAGATTGGCCCAGGTGGAGATTACTGTATCCACACAGTTAAGTGTAGATGGAGGAATCTGTTGCACCTTTTCCATCTGACCACAGAAAATCTGCAGATAAATTGTAAGGTGTGTGGGCAGCTTAAGGGAACAATATTGACTACTGTAGCAATTCAATCCATAAATCTTTGTGGGATTAAGAATGTGAAAGCTGAGCCATAGGCAAGTAAAATGTGATTACTGGTGTTATATGGTGAGCTATTTAGTAAAGCTGTGTTGATCACTGTGCATGGTAAAAGATGCAGTATCCAGATTTTGAATGTAAAGCCATATATTTGAAAGACAAGCCCAGTTAAATGTTCAATCAGTGCAAGATGTTTAGTGACTTGAAATACATTTAAAAAATATTTGTGGCATTTACAAAGTGAAGATGACACAGTATAGAAAAGAACCAAGGTTTACATATGGCCTGGAGGCAATGGGCATGTGTAGTTATGAGTGAATTGGTATCTAATTTGTTCAGACACTTTGCACACCAGGAAGGGAACTTGAGCTTCTGTAAGACATTTTTGCAGCTGCTGACTTAAATAAACACTTTGATTTGCCCAATTTCTCAGTCAGTTCTCCATAGTCTTTTATTTTCTCTGAGCTGCTTCTTTTCAAAGGTGCTCAAAGCCAAGTCTGCTATATTTTATTTTGGTCTAAAGCAACTTCTGCCTTTACTATAGCTACATTTCTTCAATTTGTAGTTCAACAGGTGCAGACTATAAATAGAATGTGTGATGCCGGGGCTTCATAAATCAACAGATCTGTTACTAAATCATCAGGGTAATAACAGAAGGCTACATTTTTGTGACTAAATTCACATGCAAAAGTGGTGAGCATAGTTGTATCAATCGTTATGATAAACACATAATTCAGACGTGATTGTTGGATTTATTTCTCAATTTGCTGTTGCGTTCCAATTATTAATGTTGTTGTTTTGCAGGGTTTTTTTATGTGCTTTCAGATCACTTCAACGCCATAAAGCTAAATTCAGTAGTATTAGTGATATTATTCAAGTGTCTGTATTGAAGGATAAGTTTACTTTTAGACCATGTTTCTTGTTACATCTATATTCAGGGTCTAATATGAAACGGCCACATCTCCAACCTCTCACCTATTATCCCTCTACCTCACCACACACACACGTACCTGAATTGCGGAGTTCTTCCCCCTGCAGACCCTTGTCATTATTTTAATTTAAAGTTGATCATAAAAGCCGGCTTTTAGTATCAACTTTATATTATACCTGATCACACAGATTTTAGCTGCTGCTTGACTTGATTGGAGTAGTGATGTGAGGTTTCACATTATTCATCATTTGAATTTTCCTTAAGCTGGCCATACACCTTACAATTATCTGCAGATATTCTGTGGTCAGATGGAAAAGGTGCAACAGATTCCTCCATCTACACTTAACTGTGTGGATGGAGTAATCTCCACCTACGCCAATCTGTTGCACTTTTTCCATCTGACCAAAGAAAATGTGCAGATAATTGTAAGGTGTATGGGCACCTTTACATTTACAGATCTTTTTACAGGATCTGTGAATGGAGAATTTACAACCCCTAAGATGCTATACTTACCCTATGTGGTCTGCAGAATAACTGCTTTTTGGTAAGCCCCTATCAGAATTCAGTAATATGATGGCAAAAGCAGGCCAATAATTCAGAAAAAAAAGCAAAATAAAAGCTGATTTATTGTAATTTAAATTGAATATATAACCCTGATGTGCAACAAAACCAGTCTGCCTGATGTTCCTGTTCATGCATTGCCGCTGAACATCATGGCACCACATTGCTTACAGTCTCCCTGCACCTCATAATTTGGTATTATAGGAACTTTATCATGATCATTAACTTTAATGATCATGGAACTTTAACAGATCATGGCCAGAGCAGAAGAGTGTGTTCCCGGACCAAAAAAGCATCCCAATGTATCCCTATGATATTTCTGGGCTCTGTTCACACCAGCGGAGTCTGTTCTGGTCCAGACCAGAAAAATACTGCTTGTCACATTTTCTCTAGTCTGATATGCACTGGAACGCATGGAAATACATCAAAAACGCTGTAAAATCTCTGTAAAAAATACAAAACCACAGTGAAATGTAATGCACCGTGTTCCAAATCTGGTCCAGATCATGGTGTGAACCTGGGCCTGAGGCGTGGGTTTTTTTTAGCTTAAAATGGGCTTACAGGTGTGTTCCAGTACGTTTATATGCATTTGTAATGCATTTCTATGCGTCCCAGTGCATTCCAGACCAGTGAAAATGAAACAAGCAGTAATTGTTTGGTCTGGACAAGAACGGACTACGCTGGTGTGAACAGAGCCCAGAAACACCATAGGGATATATTAGGATACTTTTTTTTGGTAGGGGAACAAACTGTTTTGCTCTGGACATGATCTGTTAAAGTTCCATGATCATTAAAGTTAATGATCATGAAGAACCTAAAGCCAGGTATACCCACATACACTATATTATCTTTGTTCAACCTGTGGGCTGACTGAAGAAAATATAACAGGTTCCTCCATATACTTTTACAAGTGTTGATTGAGGAACCCCCCCGCTGTTTCTGTTATATTCTGACAGTGGCCACTGTCTGAATACCCAAATGGAGTTTGTAGCTAATTGACTGCAAGCACCGATCAGCAGAGAATTTTCCAACCTGCTCCTTCGATCTGCTGATTGAAAAATGTTGGTCAGAAGGGGGCCAACGGCGCCCTATGTGTCAATTTTGCAAAATTCATATACCCAGCTTAACAGCATGTAATTATATACAATTTAGTTACAAAACAAATTATATAATATTTCTGACTTTAGCACATCTGCAGTAGTTGCTGTATAGCTCTAGTGATTTAGTGATCAATGATAGCTGTTCTCTAAAGTTGTTCTTTAATATACGTTTAAGCTGCCACATAGATCACTTAACAAGTAGATTCCTGCTATAAACATAGTGCCCCCAGTGTTCAGTTCATGCTTGTTTTTTTTTTAACTGCTAGAAAATTACAGTAATCACATGTTCACTATATTTCTGTATGTATTATTTTGAGATAATCTGGTCCCAATTATTTTTGGTTGAATAGGGGACGGATTTTTCTAGTCTTCTACTATAACACAGGTGATAAACTAGAAAACTGTTAAATTAAAGGAATTGAGCAAAAATATTTAATCACTGCCTTTACTGGCAGGGGAAATGTGCTTAAAAAAAAAGACTGCTTTGCATTTCCAGCCTTCCTGAAAAACAGGACATAGAAAATAAATGAAAATCATTACTATATACAAACATTAGCATAAGAAAGAACAGGGGAGATATATGAATATTAGAAAGGCCTGTTAGCCTCTAGTATCAGTTATAGAGCAAGCCTTGTCTTCAAACACATATTTATTGTTTGTTCTTTAGAATGTAAATAGAGTACAATCTTGTAGTAATTTGCCGGAGGAACCATTAAAATATAAATTTCGAGTATATATTATTTTCTATAACTGGATTATATTTTTACTTTTCTACTCCTATTTTATATGGAGCATTTCCAGTGGTACCATTTATTGGTTTGCCCTGTGACATCTGAAGCTCATTTATGAAGATATGAGGAGAGGAAAAGTAGAGGTGCTTCTTGTAGCAACAAAACAGATTCTAGCTGTCATTTTCCTAGTGAAGGTTATAAAATTAAAGCAAGAAGACATCTGGTTGCTAAGGCAACTCTTCCGTTTTACCTAACTTTCTGTTCTAATACATCATTTCTTTTATTTTTCTCCATACCATTTCCATTAAATGCATATGCTCAACCCGTCTCGTCTCTCACAAGTGTGAGCTTTGTTCTGCGGCCAGCTAAATGCAGTTCATACTGTAACCGCCACAGGGATAATGGTGGTCATGTACTGTTGCAAGTCTATTTTGAATGCTGGCCCTATGAAAATAGCGTGCTTAGCATAATTTGTTCTGAAACTACCATTAAATCATTGTGCAATCATTATACCCAGTTACACTATAAGCTCCATTAATTTAGTTGGTAATATAATTCGTGTGAGCTATCATGTATAATTATTGCAAAGTTGGCCATAGATAATAGAGAGTTGTCAGACTTTAGTCAGACACAGTGACCTTAGATGCTTATGTAACTGGCGGACACATCCAGCTGCACACTCTTATTTTAGAGTTAAAGTGATCCTATCATATCCACCAATTTGTACCCAGGGCCGGTGCAAGGATTTTTGCCAACTCAGGTGAAGGTGCATTTTTCCGCCCCCTCCGCGCGAGCGCACGCCTACTTAATAATATAGTCTATTGCTGGGACTTGCAGTCCTGCATAGTTGGTGCTATTCTGCATTGCTGTATAATCGTTATACAGCAATGCAGAATGCCACCAGCTATATATGACTACAAGTCCCAGCAATACATTAAAAATGTAAAATAATCAGAACAGCTTTTTGCTGCGTGTGCATTCCAGAGCGGTAGCTTCTGGAACGCACGGCGATCGCTGTGAAACTTCCCCCTGCGTTTTGGGGCGGGAGGGGGCGTGGCGGTGCATTGTATTCAATGGCACCACTTCCACGTCCCCCCCGCCCGCAGTGCAATCGAACGTGTGGCAAAACCTTGCCCTATTTTTTGCGTTTGCAGTTAAAGGGACCGCTGGCAAAGTTTTGCCACGTGTGCGATCGCACTGCGGTGGGGGGGGGGGGGGGGGGGGGAGGGGTGGCCTGAGAA
>NW_017307645.1:342855-418037 GCF_000935625.1 Nanorana parkeri
GGGGGGGGCGTGGAAGTGGTGCCATTGAATACAATGCACCGCCACGCCCCCTCCCGCCCCAAAACGCGGGGGAAAGTTTCACAGCGATCGCGGCGTGTTCCAGCAGCTAATACACACAAATACATGAACACAGTGACACATACATGAACACAGTGACACACACACACACATACATGCATACATAAACACAGTGGCAAATACATGAACACAGTGACACACACACACACACACACACACATACATGAACACAGTGACACACACATACATGAACACAGAGACACACACATACATGAACACAGTGACACACACATACATGAACACAGAGACACACACACACACATACAAAAACACAGTGACACACACGCACATACATACATGAACACAGTGACACACACACACACATACATGCATACATAAACACAGTGGCAAATACATGAACACAGTGACACACACACACACACACACACACATACATGAACACAGTGACACACACATACATGAACACAGTGACACACACACATACATACATAAACACAGTGACACATACATGAACACAGTGACACACATACATACATACATACATACATACATACATAAACACAGTGACACACATACATACATAAACACAGTGACACATACATGAACACTGTGACACACACACACATACATACATAAACACAGTGACACATACATGAACACAGTGACACACATACATACATACATACATACATACATACATAAACACAGTGACACACATACATACATAAACACAGTGACACATACATGAACACTGTGACACACACACACATACATACATAAACACAGTGACACATACATGAACACAGTGACACACACATACATACATACATACCATACATAAACACAGTGACACACACACACACACACATACAAACATGAACACAGTGACACACACACATACACAGATAAACACAGTGACACATACATGAACACAGTGACACACACATACATGAACACAGTGACACACACACACATACATACATGAACACAGTGGCACACACACACACACACACATACATACATGAACACAGTGACACACACACATACATACATGAACACAGTGACACACACACATACATACATGAACACAGTGACACACACACACATACATACATAAACACAGTGACACACACATACATGAACACAGTGACACACACACACACATACATGAACACAGTGACACACACACACACACAAACATACATGAACACAGTGACACACAAATACATACATAAACACAGTGACACACATACAAACATAAACACAGTGACACATACATGAACACAGTGACACACATACATACATACATACATACATACATACATACATACATACATAAACACAGTGACACATACATGAACACAGTGTCACACACACACACACACACACATGCATACATAAACACAGTGACACATGCATAAACACAGTGACAAACACACACACACACACACACATACATACATACATGAGCACAGTGACACATACATGAACACAGTGACACACACACATACACATACATACATACATGAACACAGTGCCACATACATGAACACAGTGGCACACGCACATACATACATACATACATGAACACAGTGACACATACATGAACACAGTGACACACACACACACACATACATGAACACATTGACACATATATGAACACAGTGACACACACACACACATACATGAACACAGTGACACATACATAGATACATACATACATGAACACAGTGACACACACAGACATACACACACAAGTACCTGCAGATCGGGGCCAGGAGGCAGTGAAGAGAGAACGGCTCCTCCCACAGTGCAGGGACTCAGAGAGTGGCCCCGAGGAGGTAGTCTGAGGCTCCAGAGAAGGCGGCATGTAACAACAACAGTGCTGGCAGAGCGGCTCCAAAACGAGTACAGGGGGCGGGGTGGGGCAAAGCTGAACTGAGATCATTGCAGCAGAAGCCCGGAGCCCGACGTCCACACCATCCATTACATCTATGTTTGCGGCTGTGCTATGATTTTTCCACCCCCTCCCGCTGGCGCCCTCTGGCGGCCGCCTGACCTGCCTTACGGTAACGCCAGCCCTGTTTGTACCCAAGAATATTACTGGTGAAGTGACGTGTAGTATCTGCTGGTACCAGTGTTTTCTTTATCTGCTTATCTGTGCCTGTGAAAGATCTTGCATATACAGTAATACCTCGGTTCATGAACAAACAATTTGGTTCGCGAACAGGAAGTTCCAGCATGGCTCCAAAGAAAGTGCATGGTGGTGAAAAGAAAGTGCAGAGCGGTAATGAATTTACATATGGTTCAGAACGGATTAATCTTATTTACATTGAACCCTATGGGAAAATGTGATTCTGTTCGTGACCAAAATCGGTTAGCGGCCACGTTTGTAGGGGTCAGAAGGCATTAACCTTATTTACATTGAACCTGTAAGCATTGAACCTGTAACCCGAAAGCCCTAGGAGCCTCAGCGTTAGTATAATATGTATATACTGTATATTGCTCCCATGTTGCCATAACGAAAAATCGTGCTCAGACCCATTCGGATGCATTAAACCAAAAAACACATCTGATTGGCCAGAAAAGTCACATGTCCAATTCAGTTTCGTTTTTGAACGAAATTCGGACGGAATCCGAAATTTGTAAACGAAAATTCGAATTTGGACACATTTGGATGCACTGGGATTTGGAAATTCGGATGTGTCCAAATGGCCGAATTTCGGGAAAATTTGTCAGAATTTTGATTGGGAACGAAACAAACCATACATGTCTAGTTCTTTCTGTGGTGCGCTGTTATTTCTGCATTTATTGATAGACTTTGATAGACTTTGAAAAAAAAAACTATGTGCTCTACCATGTGCTGCCATTTTACGCATCTGCTAGAATATTTAGCATTGGTATCTATCCACAAAGCTGCTATTCACTATATCCCGTACAGCTCCCGAAGTTGGCCGAGGGGCTCAGTCGAGCCGAAGGCATATGCTTCAAATCAGCAGAGGGGACCTGAAGTTCTCCATCAGGTCTCCTTCTAGTGATTGACAGCAGCAGAGGGTGGGTGCAATAGCTAGTTTGCTATTGGCTATTGCAAAGTGAAATAGCCAATAGGAATCTAGCTATGCATTCCTTTTTTTTATTCTGACGGCAGCAGGACGGCCCGACCAATAGAAAACAGTTGGGCAGAGCTAGCTGTCACAGCTAGCTCCGCCCAATCGTTTTCTATTTTTTGTCTACTTTTTTACCACGGAGGTACCGAGCAGAATAGCCGAGACGAATGCCGCTCATCGGCATTCGGCTATTCACTCACTTCTGTTCGGCATCTATGAGAATAGGGCGAACAGCAGCGAGTAGCCTGCCGGAGGTTCGGCTCAGCCGATCCACATGTTGGATCGGCTGAGTCGAACTCCTTCTGCACTTCGGGTCGGCCGAACATGCTGAGCATGTTTGGACAACCGGAACCCAGCCGCAGCAAGTCGGTGTACGGCTGATTTTAGTCGGTGTACGGCTAAAATCAGCTGTACAAGCCTGAAGTGAATAGCCGAACAGCGTGAAAAACTGTAATCGTTTCCCAGATCTGCAGCAAATACAAATTAGAGGTGTCCTTAGCTCTGTACCTACGAGGTTTTAGGTCTCTTTCAGGTAATTTTTTCACATTATTCTATGCTTTTCTCACCATGCCTCTCCTTCCTATCCTTTGTTAGCACTAAACAGCCCCCCTTTATTTTACTCATGTGTAGTAGAAAGACACTGACAGGGAAATATTAGAGGAAAGTGGGTCACATTTGATCTATGGTTTAAAAAGGCAGAGGAAGATGAACCTGGATCATTAGTTTCTGTAGGTGAACAAAACAGATCATTTTTAAAAAGCCAGCAGAGATAATGCTCTGAAGGCTTTGCTACATGCTGGAAACAGTAATTGGTGTTGTTTCAGCATGATGGCCACAAAATTAAAAATGTCCATTTGTCAACATGCACTCTGAACATTGAGATTATAATGTGACAGTTTAGCCGCATAACCTTTTTTCCATTCTCCTAAGAAATAAAATACAACACTTTAGCTGTTCTTGTTGCGAAAAAGGCCATTAAAACTTTCTGATGATATTTGTTAAAATTACAGTACAACGTATAGAAAATGCGCATGTGAAATCTCATTTATAACCATTGACTATTAAAGATTATTTACTCATGTACAGATTAGAATTAGCTGCTGGTTTAAATTTAACTATCTCTCCAGGGCGTCCTTTCCATATTTAACAGTAAGTGAGGTCCGGTAATATACCTTGGTGTGTGATTACTGCTGATTTATAAGCCAATTATTCTATAGCATGAGCATTAACTACCCTTGAGCCTTAATTTTATCGCCATCATTTTGCTTTTAAAGAAAGCCAAGGTATCATATATAAAAATGATGTGTACTTAGAGGTAATGGTCTGCAGTTATAATGGTTACAATGAACCCCTTACAGAGAAAAATAAAGTCAATTGATGTTATTCTGATTGCTGTAGATATACAGTATGTAAATAGATAGCTAGACATGTGGATTCATATTCTATGTTATAAAATGTAAAAACACTCAAAAGAGCACTAAACCTTTTTATTATACTTGTGGCGTGCCTCTAATATTTTGCATGTATATTACTGGTGGCACTTTATGCACACAATAATATTCAATCTGAAAAATCTGCAATTTATTCCTTAATCCTCTGGCATTTGTTTTTATCTGCTTCGGAAAATAAACATACCAGGCATTGATATTTAGATTTTATTGGCCCCAAATACGCAGAACTGTATTCATTTAATACATTATCATATATTAATACATATATACCATAGATATTACTGGAGTTACTTTCTTATTTGGTTTCAAAATGGCATGTTAAGACATTTATTGTCACTGCATTTATATACATTGATCCCATTATTTTTTTTTTTAGTAGAGATATGTCTTTTATCACAGTAATGCTAAATGTTTTTGTTTCCAGATTTGGTCATTTTGGGTTGTGTTAAGGTGGAGTAGCTGTTTCCCATTTCTTGTCGGCAATTAAAAGCTATTGATAAATTCAAGAATACACAGTGCATAATCTTTCTAGCTCTGTCAGACAGCTCAAGACTGGAATCTCTTCCTAAAACTGTGTAGAATTTGAACCGCATTTTGACAACTTCCTTTGAGGATTAAAGCTGATTTGCACAGCATGATTAATGACATGACAAACTAAACTGTGCTTTGTTTGCATTGCACTGCTTGAGCTATCTTGGGTACTGTCCTATAAAAGGATGCTCGATGCAAAGCAATGGGAATAGTTAACTATCCACACATAAGGAATGTGGATCAATCTCAATCACACTGACCATTGCAATAATGGAATGATAGCCTATTCCAGCACCTGTGTTAATTACCAATAACTCAGCAGAAGAGCCAGCATCTCCCTGTGCAAATGTGATCTGTTTTCCAGGTGGAAGTCATTTATCACCATTGTGATAACCAAGGACAGACACAAATAACCCACTATCCTTTTTAAACTGTTTTATTATGCTGAGTAAAATAGTATATTTTATATGATGCTAGAAAAAACACATTTAAAAGAGATATAATCTATTGATCTCAAAATAGATATAGGTATTATGTCATAGTCTTTACATCAATACTAGTTGCACAGTACCATTTAATATGTGTTATTGTCTCCCATTTTTAAATTTGGATTCAGGGTTGAATTGACAGTTAGAGGAGTGCAGAATATTTACTTTGCTTACTTTGCTTACTTTGCTTACTTTGAACATCAGGTCATATAGAAGAGAAAATTAAAATGAAAAACAGGACTGTTTTGTTATATATATATATATAAAATATTGGTATAACACACTTATTAAATCATGAATTCCCTTTTTTTGTAATGAGTGCTCAGAAGCACTCTGATGCCAAATGATTTAAGGAGGTGAGGTCATCAGGCCAATTATAGAGCAACTCCAACTGGAATACAGCAACTCCCTAGCAGCTAGGCGACCAACTAAGGACATTGCAGAGGGTGTCTCTGCATCCTGAATATGCCAAATAACATAAACATCCCCAGGCAGAGTAATATTCCCTTCAGATATATTCTTAGATTGGTATTCGGCAATGTTACTTGCCGGCACTTGCGGAGATGAGATGGCTAATTTTACTCATGCTGAAACCAGGATATCAATACAGTCACAGAAGCTTATGATTCAGGATGCAGTCCAGGCACAAACTCTTCGAACTGCAATAAAAACTCAGTTATATTACCATGCTGAGGAGCATGTGTGCTGATGTGGTAACTTGCATAGTTTAAGATAACAAGCCAAGATGTTAAGGCATGCCTCTCTTAAGAGAAGAGGCTCAGCTGAACTTGAGAACAAGAAGGAAGCAATCACCAGAGACCATTTAGCAACAGACCTGATACTATTTAATCCATATACTTCATCAGCGTGAGCTCAGAGTTTGCACTCTACACAGTGGCAAGGGCCTGGGGCAAACAGATGGCTCACCTATGATGGTTAGGAGTTCTCCATACTCAGACAATATCTTTCAGAGCACCTCTTGCTCAGCACAGTGCAAAACCCTGCTCTTTTTTCACTCACACAGTCAGCTATTGCCGAGAACAGACCACTTGGAATTCTCCAAGTGATATCTACTCCTGTTGCGCCATAAAGCTATGCTGGTCTTGTCCTTGGCTGCACCCACATGATTGCCAGATATATCACAGCACAAGGATGGGGTTAGAGAGTCAAACTAATCTTTCCTCATGATGTACTGCTGCAAAACATCACCGACAGGAAGTATCCAAGATTAGTCCTTCTTAAGTTTCTTTGTGTTGGTAATCAATAATTAAAGCATGCCAGACCACCTAGTTTGCACATTGAAGCTTCCTTTCCCCATGGTTAACGTATAAGAGTTATAGCAGCATAACATTATTTTTTGTGTGATTACTTTCCCTTATTAAGTATTTATGGGAGAGAATGTAAAATTTCTAAAGAATGAGTACAGTTACTTTTTAACACTGGTATGCATGAGAGGATAGTAGAAAGGTTTGGCTGAACTGGAAGTTGACGCATAAAACGGTCCCCACTCGAGAATCTAAAATACTAGGAGGTGAGCAATTTTGAATGGGGTAGCTTTCCTTTTTGATTGTCTCCCAAGCTGTAATTTAGTTTCTTTGAAACCTGGCTTTTCACTATGGATACGTTCTCCACTTTTCTGGACATTTTGTGTTTTATAAACAGCATGTATAGTTTAGACTTTTGTACTGTGACAGTAAAAGTGAGTGCCAGTTATACTACAGCTAGTTACTGTATTTATGTTTTCTTGTTTTATATCTACACACTAGTAATATATTTTAAATTGTTATGAAAGTTCTTTGTAAGCTGCTTTATTTTTGACACATTTTATTTAATTCACAACCTATTGTTGTTTTTTTGTGGTGATTTCTGTTGTGGTACTTTTTCTACCCTCAGAATTTGAACAATCTTGTAATAGCTTGCCACATGTTTGATTAAAGAACTCTCCCCTGAAATAAGAAAGATAATTGCTGCAGAAGAATGAATGGGAAATGTTCTCATATGTCCGAAACTCTCAGCTATGAAGAAGAAGCTTCATTAGGCTTATATGGGTATAAAATATTCAAATTTCTAACCTGCTTGTGCTAGAAAACAAAGTAATTGAAAAGCAAGCAATTACATAGTATACAGTTCAAAGAACATGTGTTGACAATATTTGCATTAATCCAGAGATTACATACATTCATTCTGTTGAAAGTTTATGTTTTATCTTTACATATATTTCCAAGAAACAAGATGGCTTAGCCATTCCAGGTGGTGTCTAGCCAACGTATCCCATGCAGCTATGTAGGGATTTTTCATACAGAAAGAATGACAATAAATAAAATACACTTAAAACTACTCATACTGTATGTGCAGTGCTAAAACTCAGAAAGATCCATCTTTCATCATATTTTTTTTCACGTTAAGTGTTATGTTGCAAAAGTAAACCATGACTCAAGCCATAGAATTACATTATAACATTGTTCAGTGCTCTTTATGTGGGAAACATCCAGTAGTACTGATATTAGTTTGACTACAAGCATATTCTCAGCATTCTGTCAAAAATGTTCCATTGACTACTGGCAGACTTCTCATCCAAATGAAAACCCCTCACTTACCTAAAATCCACTGCAACGTAGCAGGCATATCAAATGTTTGAAAGTCCTAATAACTGACTTCGATAGAGTATGTACGCAATAAACATTATTTATTTTATATTTAAACCTTTCATGGTTATTAAAATGTAGATGTCCAGTCAGTATACATCACTTACCTTGATAGTAATAAATAAAAAATGTACCTGCCTAAATAATTTTACAATGTATTTAAAGTGCTGACGAGGCTTTTATTTGGTACACTGCTTTAATAAATTTACTGCTTAGGTTTTTTTTATTTATTACTACAAATATATTAAATGTTTTACAATGTCCATTATTGGTTATTTTACACTTACACAGATTTTACTCAAATCTTTAAAAACTTTTTAAGTGCATTATTTACACACAGTGATGCTCACTGAAAGTGTCTGCCTGTTGCCCACATCTGTCATTGTACCTCTGTGCCTCTTTTTGTGCATAGAGAGAAGGGGCAGGTATGTTTGTAAATAAAGCTCATGCAATTAACTTGATTGGCTGTCATAGAGATCACATGACTTGGAATCAAGCTAATTGGTTCCCAATTGTTAAGGTGGCCATACACTGTACAACCATCGCAAGACCGGGATACAACAAAGACTTAAAATGCTCAATGCAAACAAAGCAGTGGGTCCGGATAACCTGCACCCTAAGGTACTTAAGGAATTAAGCCAGGTTATAAACAGTATAGGGTACCAGGCCCGTTGACAATAATCTACAGACTGCAGGTGTGAATAAATTAAGCAATGCATCTAAAGATTAATAGCTGAAGTCTGTGTTTTAGGTAGTAATTGTCCCTTTCCATTCCACCCTAAACTAATTTAGAAGCATTATTGACTTATCGGTCCTATGTCATTGTCATTGTATGACAATAATATATAATGATATCAGATTATTGTGCAATCAAATGTGTTCTTGTTTAAGGTAAGGTGTAATATATTGTATACATTTAAGAAGCCACTTAAGGTTATTGCAAAAGATCTTCACAGGGTGATCAGAAATCTCCATCTCCATCTCCTACTTTGATTGGCCCAGTATAGTGAAGCTGCACTATGCTAGTATATCAGTTTTCTGCACTTGTCCATACTGAATATGCAATGTAACTGTCGTCATCATTAGTGATAGGTTCCGCAATGCATTCATTTATTTGCAACCTCTAATTGTTTTCAGTTGAGCAGACATAGGAATGATTGGTGTAAACGCTGGCTCTAAATGTAGGGCATTGTATATTTTCTGTGGAATGAACTTGTGACAGGAGATTTTAATGCGCATCTGGGGCTTAATTTGAGGCTTTTTCAAATATAAAAATAGAATATTACTGTTGAACAATCATGAAGTGAAATGAAATGTGTTGTTTGGTGACTAGAGCTATTAAAAAGCATAATTTCTTACTTGAATAGCAAATACTTTACTCTGCATTCATACTAAATAAATTGAATCTAGGTCAGCTTAAGACTGTTTTCTTTTTATATTTTGTCATTATATGTGGAAACGAGGGCAGCCATATTTCAGTAGCAGGCTGTGCAACCTGTGCAGCCTGTTAAATAGTGAATGTGCTTTACTCTTCTTCTCTCTGTTGATTTTTCTTAGTGTAAATCTGTCAGTCGGCTTAGACTAAAATAAAAGCAATATTGTTTTCATGTCGATTATCTTGTGATATTCAGGGCTTAAATTGTTTAGCGCCCTTAGCTCCCTTTCACACCTATTTTTGTCACACATTACCCGAAGTGCAAAAATGCTCAGCATGAAGATGTCCATTATTTTCAATGGAGATAGAGATAGATAGATAGATAGATAGATAGATAGATAGATAGATAGAGTGAATGATAGATAGATAGAGTGAATGATAGATAATACATAAGGACAAGAATCTGGAATATAATACATTAAATCTTTTACTTTTTGATAGCTAGGCATATGCTAATGAAAATAAGCTTATTATTTGAAGCATGAAGCTGCTTGTCAATGAAGCTTCATTAACACTGTTATCACTGCCTGACATTTATCTTATAATTTTCTGGAACTGGCTGTCGCATCTCCATAGCAACCCAAATTGCAATGGAAACAAGTAAGATAATAAAGGCATCCTGTGAGATTGACAGTTCCTAAGCTTGACATTTGCATGACTAGATGAGTTGGTGTCCTAAGTATTGCTAAATGTCCTCCCACTTGCACAAATCAGATTCAATATATTATGCAAACATATAGATTTGTGTATGCATGTTTATTTACTGCAGTTGAAGACCAGAGGTTGATAGAGGTGATTTTCTAATGTGGATAATTTCATGAGATGGGTAATGTACATATGCTGCATTTCCTTGAGATAGCTCAGCTAGTTATCACTATGGCTAAAGAAAAGTTTCAAAAAAAACTTAATCTACTATCCATTTTTTGTGTTGTGAAAGAAATAGTTTAGGTCAGCATTCCAGTTGCTCATGTGAACAACAATTCACTCCTTCTGTATTTAAAGTAAACCTTTTCCAAGAGCAATATGTATGCTATCATTAGTCACCATTTTGTAAATTCTGGTTGGCTGGCTATTTTGTTAACCCTCTATTTTGTTAACCCTCTGGCTACTTTCTGAATCCCTAACATAGAATAAGTAAACAATGCAGGACAAGTTTCCTTATCTACATACTTGTTCTGGGTTAGTCAATCCAAAAACTGCAGCCACAAGGTCGACATGACAGGTAACTTGCATTTACAAAACAACAGATTTGGCAGCCTCCAGGTTTCCTTGGGGGAAGTTGCCTTTTACAGTGCAAAATAAGGCCTCATCTAACGTATATGTTTGGGTTAATCTAATAGTTTGTTTGTGCAAGAGCCGGGATATGCAAGATACAATGTGGCATATTTATGTGGTTAAAATGGTTGAATATTTAGATATCAAAAAAGCAAAAAGGAAAACTTGGTTGGACGTAGACCGAAACTGCCAGTGTATGCAGCTACTGTACAACCTTACCTATTGTTTCTGTCTTGTGGGGGTTTTTTTCAAGTCGAACTGTGGGCTAAATAAATATTGTGTAAATCCAAGAGATGTGTATTATTCAATCTTGGTCTCCTTTGAGTATTTCTTTCACATCTATGCTGTGTTCCAGCATTAGACAACTCTTACACATTGCCCATGTGCAGCAGCTTCCTGTAATAAAGACCAGTCACTGCTGCTCTCTCTGCTTGTGCAGGGTGACTGGTCTTGTATCTGCTCCCTCCTGTAGTTTTCTCCACAAAGCCTGTAGTGGGTGGGGCCTGCTGGGTCCCTCCCGTAGCTCTATTGTCTTCACAGGCTAATTGTAGCACGGTGATGGTGTCACTGCTACTTTCACAATAACAAAAGACATTTGGTGTACACAAAATGGATTTAGATCCTCTCTGGCTATTGAGGATTATACTTAAAAGAAAGTATGTTTGCCTGGAGTTCAACTTTAACTTCATGGATGATGCTCAGCTAATAACAACTCATCCGGTGTCTCTCTATTCTCTCATTCTTGGTCTGTAGACAAATGGCATGTAATGTGTGCTGTGTACCTCTCTGCTTTCTTCTGCTCACATATAAAGCCATGCACATTGATGCTAGTATCTTTGTGTACCAGCATATCCAGAACTTGCTCCTCATTGATTGGACTCTCTATTTTAGGGGGATTTTTCTCTTCTACCCAGTGGCTATTACAGTAAACTTTCTTCTCTTTGAGTGCAATTCCAGTTTGTTGTGCTTATCTTTTGTTGCCAACTCAGCTATTTTTTTTGGTTTCCAAACCCTTGCTGTCTACTTTCACCTTCAGTGATTCTTGCTTAGTTCTATGTTTATGGTCATTTATTACTTTTGCTGAATTCTGTCTCATCTGTAGCATCTCATCTACTTTGCAGCTATGGTACCTCATGTGGTCATGGTTTGGCAGAACACCTGTACAATAAAAAATGCATTAGCCCAGGGGGGCATTTGAGTAACTGCACAGTGGGAACAAGGAAAGGTGACTGCTAATGGCAAAGAATATCATAGCAGTTGAGCAGTAGCTTGGATGCTCGCATCAGGCTGAGTGATCAGATTATATGTTTTGGACACCTTTATGATTGGTAATAATATATGCTGTAAGACAGACCTTCCATTTGCTTGGTTTTCAGTTTAGTGATTGTACAGTGAACCACAGCAAGCGATCCTCCATATCTATGGCTGACACTTGGTACATATACATTAGAACTGTTTGTAAAACTAAGAAACTGAACCGATTTTCAAATAAAGCATTGCAGAAACAATAATGTGTAAACCAAATCATAGTTTTGACTAAGATTAAGACTAAGATTAACCATTGTGGAGACATGCAAAAAAGTTCTGTGATTTGAAACTATTTACTTAACCCTGAATATAGCTGTCAAAGGCTGAAAATAAGAGGAGAGAGAGAAGAGTCTTCAGAGCTCAGCTTTTAATGAGTGACCCTTGCCCCATTGTTGAAGATTTTTGTGCTGCACAAAATTTTACCCTCGGCATTTTATTTGTTGTGGGATCCCTTCATAGCATAGCAATTTGACATTAATGATAGACAAGCTGATACAGTATTCTAGAAAGCTGCATTCACATCTATGAAACCATTTGTTGATGGAGCACGTTTGGAAGTGATGCAGTTAATGCCTGCAAGACATATGAAAAATCAGACACATTAGCCAAAGGTGACAGTTGTCAGGAATTGCTGTGTCTGTATGTATTCTGCTCCACTTTTCAAAGAGTTTTATGTGAATAATGTAAGTAGTGCACACATCTTACAATGAACACCAGCTTTCAGGTTTGACTTAATGGAATCCTGAAAGCATTGCTTTTTCTACATGTCTATCGATGGAAAGCAAAATCTGGAGATTTTTTTAATATAAATTTGTTGCAGCAGTTTAGCCACAAAATAAAATGCAAAAATAGCCTGTTTATTTTGCTCAGAGATAAAACATGTTGATTTTAATTTCTTATTTAAAAATTTCTTTCAGTAAAGAAATATACTTCATGTAGTATTTGATTTCAGTGAAAGTATGTAAAAAAAGAGATCACTGATCCTGTTGTGACTGTAATGGCAACTGTATAGTGAAAATAGCCTGAACTCAAGAAGTTGCCTAACACAATAAGCAACTAAGTTATTAACCCTTCTTAAAGGTAGAGGAAAATAAAGGCCAGATCCTTAAGGACCAACCTAGACTATTTCATTCTTTGTCAAAACATTAACTAAGACAGTGGTTCTCAACCTTTCTAGGGCCTGGACCCCTTGGTAACATTTGCCAAGTCGTGGTGACCCCAACGGTAAAATGTATAGTTGACGCGGCTGCTGCAGTGACATCTGGCGGCGTGGCAGGAGAACTGACACTGCTGCGCTAGGAGAGGGCTGAGGAGGACTCTCACCTAGCACAGCAGAAATCACACAGCGACCCACAGGTTGAGAACCACTGTTGTAACAGCTAAAATTGCAAACCATATAACACAAGCCGAGGGTGTCAGCTTTTATTATTAATAATAATGAGAATAATCACTAGATGGGGACACGATGGAGAACTGCAGGTCCCCCTCTGCTGATTGACAGCAGCAGTGGGCGGGTGCAATAGCTAGTTTGCTATTGCAAAGTGAAATAGCCAATAGGAATGCAGCTATGCATTCCAATGCTGATTTATTTATTTTTTTCTGACTTACGGCGGCCGTGGCTCCGATGTCAGAAATAAAAATTAAAAAACGATTGCAGCGAAAGGTTTACTCTGCTCGATCGAGCAGATTAAACCTTTCCGGGAGAAAGTGTTTGTCTCCTGGGCGGCCGGGAGCTGCTATCTAATAGCAAGAGACTCCCGGCGACCCCTGGCAAATTGTCATTCGACCCCCGAAGGGGTCCCGACCCACAGGTTGAGAACCGCTGAACTAAGACAACATGAGCTTCACTCCTAAAGGCCATTTACACTTGGGGCAATGCATGTCAACACAGTGCATGCCAAGACACCTGCTCTACATGTGGTGAATGGCACTCCAACACACTGTATGACAGAGCACACTGTAGCAACAACACATAAAGCATATTATGCATTGGGGTGCTCTGTGATTTTAAAAAAGGGTCATGTGCTTTTTTTCTTCTTGTGGTGCATTGGCAGCCTATTTATAGTGATTGGGCTGACTTAAAGTATAATTAAAGCCTCTGGGTTTTTTTGCATACATCTACTGCTAGCAAGCAGTAGATATATGCAAAAAGATTTTTAAAAAAAAACACTTTGAAAAGGGTTAATACTTACCCGTGTCTTCCCTGGGCGCTCCGGTCTGAAAATTCTCGGGCGGCTGCAGCATGCGCAGTTCGGATTTTCGGCCGGGAGAGTAGGAGAGACACAAGGTAAGTCTATGGACGCGTGCACCCACATGCCACCATGGGACAGGAAGTACCAGCAAGGACAGAGGAGTCGGCGCTGGATCGGAGACCCACAGCAGCGCTGGAGAGAAGGCTGAAAACTACAGGAAAGAAAAAGAAGATCATATTAAGAGACATCATTTAAGGTAAGTGCTTACATTAACATTGGGTGGAGGGAAAAAAACGTATCCTTTAATGTCACTTTAATGTACCACATGTTAACATGTTTAAAAATGTGTTAATGCGTATGCATTATGAGCAGATTGTGTTAGTGTTAATAGGACTTTAATGTTTATTGCCCTTATTATGTATATTAGTTGTATTCCGAACTGTACTGGTTCAACATGCATAAAAAACTCTATCGGAACAATAGGCAAGAAAGGTGTGTATGATCAATTTTGAGAGGTATTTATGCCTTGGCTGTTTGATGAGTTGCATAGCTGTAAAAGCTAAGACTGACATACAATATATCTTAAAACTGGATAATGACAATACACAAAGGATGCAGATTTATTTTTCACTAATATCATGTGGCATCTGCATGTATGCAGATTACAACATAAAATTAAGTGTATAATGTTCATTTTTACACCTGATGTCAGGTGGTAAATCATGCCGCAAAGTCATTTCAAGAGTAAAATAGATTACATTTATTACACTATTATATACTTAATAAAAATGACTCATTGCAACTAAATGTCCTCACACATTTAAGTGCTCACCATGAAATGCTATAAAGGTCATTTTGGTGACAATGCTATATAAATGTAACTCATCTGTATACATTGATACAGTACACGGCCATTCATACCTTCTTGAGAACAGGACTTTAAGTTCCTGACTTCAGGCCGTGTAACATGAGGCCACAGAGCAGAAACACAATAATTTGGAGACTGTCCAAAGCTGAATTAATTTAAAATTAATTTGATCTTGAAAGCCTCCATCTGGCTGTGTTTGGGCAAGACACAAAGAAAGATATCTATACAAGCTATGGTACTTATTGCGTGTACCAGATGTGGTATTAAAATACTTAAGGATAGGGTTTAGAGTAAAGTTTGGAGAGGAATTCACTCTTCGAACACTTATTAATAATTTCCATAAGACATCTGAGTTTTCTTTACTTATGGAAATGTACTGAAGACAATCAAACTACGTTGTTTGATTTTATATGTCCATATGTATTTTTCCAAAACAGTGAAAAAAAAATAAAAAATTAAGTAGTACATATGAAGGTTCAGGTTATTGCACAATATAGAAATTACCCGAGCTGTTTACATAAAGGCACAGGTAATTTTCTGTCTTTGCTACATTGTATTCTGATCAAAGGTCATGGAGGTTTTTTTATAATTTGGGTTTTAGGTTTTCAAAAGCAATAGGAACTGTCAGTTGACCACAGCAAATAGGGGCAGTAAGAGTTGATTGAGTTAAGGAATAGACAGATTACTGAGAACCTTTTGGGTTTCAGAGCAACTACTGCATCAGAGCCCCAGTGTTATTCCACACACTGAAATAATGTCACCATAAAAAACTTTGGCTTCTACAGTTGTAGTATTTGTCTGTGAGGAGTGTAGTACACTAATAAAAACAGGCATCACTTATTGTGACATGCATCACTATACACATAAAAATAAATCTCTACACTCAGAGAGTTAAAGCTAAATTCCAGGCAAACAGCAAAATGCATGCACAGATGAAACATGTATATGAGATCTGTTTTACCTGGCAAATTTCTGTTCATCTAATCCTGACATGTACACAGCTTTGCAACCCAGTAAAGCCCTGTCTGGCAGGGCAGGAGACCTGATTGTTCTCTGTTACGATTAAGTAATACTTTCAGGTTTTGCCGCCCCCCCAGCCTGTGACTGGATATTGAAAGAAGAAGCAGGAGACTGATAAGTTCATATCATCATATAGTTTAAGCAGAAATCTAGGCAAACAGTTAAATACAAAGATGAACTACATATATAGGGTTGTTTTACCTGCCAAGGGATTTGTATCTCTGTCCAGAAAGTTCTTAGATATACACAGTTCTGCCACACAGCACAGTCCTGTCCGGCCAGGCAAGAGATATGTTTTATCTGTGCTGCAGTTCAGTAACAGTTACAAGTCTTTGATGGTGAAAGGAGAAGCGGCAGACTGTTCAGCCTGTCACTCTGCTCTTTCCTCCTATCACCATCCTTCTTGTAGGCACTGCAGCACAACTGATTGGCTCACTTGTGCTGCCTCATCTATTCCCAGTCTGACCTTTGCTGTACAGAGGAATGAATGTGGCTGATATAGGGTCAAATGAAGGTACTTACGCTGCTTATAAATGCATGTAATGATGTATTAATACATACAGAGGTTAGTTTAGTGTTTTTTTTATATCATTTAGTCATAGAGTGACAGAATAACTAATCTCCACCCTTTGACTGCAACCCTGGTAGATCATTTCAAACAGTTATATGAACATGCAGCCTGGGTAACAAGGCATACTGACATTTTTCAAGCTCCAAACAACACTTTGAACTACTATGCATCCTTATATCAAATGGTTATTTAATAGATTAAATGAAAGCAACTGGGAAAACAGTAAGATAAAAAAAACTATTGGGCCAGTCATTTACCTGTTTATACATGTTTCCATTTTATCATGTAGCATGCAAGTTGTATAATTGTATATGTGCACAGTTCATTAACAAACATTCAATTGTATGCATGTTGCCTCCAGATATGCTAAATACATATACATTAAAATATCAAAGTGTATTTTATCTTGGGAAAAAATCCACTTTCCTGCAAAAAGTATTCTTCAAATATATTCATCTACCTGTTTTATTTCTCCATAAAATGTTCTATGCACATAATTGCTAGGCAGAAAAGGTCATATTTGACTTTAGTCTGTGCTGAAGTGCTGCTGTGCATCAGGCATAATGCTGCCATGGGCTGTATTTCTAGTGACAGGCAATTAAAAGCTATATATTGAGCAGTGACATAAAGAGATGATCGAGACAGAAAAGCTGAAATTCCAGAAATACAAAAATAGCAAGCTCTATTCATTATTTTATGGGGGAAATAGGTAAATATTTTTTTCTAATTTTTCTAAAGACCAAGACGCAGGCTGATTAAGGGAGAAGAAAAAATGTGGGTAGAATGTTTTTTTGTGTTTATGGATTTAGCTTAGCTGTCTAAGTATCACTGTAGCTAAACCTCTTTATTTTTGGACCCCATAACATCAAAATGGATGAAGGGATGCTTTTGCCACAAACAAGATACAGTAATGGCTGCAAAAACCTTTCAAATCTATCACTTTGTTTTGTTTAGCCTCCATTGTCAGTTCCAAAATGATGGAACACAAATCTTGATAGAATAGAATATATTAACCTGATATGAGTATCAATTCAGAATTAATTTTTGAATTGTGAGTGCAGTATGTTAGGTTATAGGAGGGCAGACATTAGAAAAGTATGACCGCAACTTAAAAAACCTTATTGAATCCCCCAGAGGACCAAGTGCATGCAGCACTTGGTCCCATTCTAGTTTGTGGCTGCTTGATGCAATAATAACATTGTTCCTATGGGGGAACTACAGCACAGCACTGTAGCCACTGCCCTCTCTCGAATACTCACTATGCAAATTATAACAGTAAAGTGGAGAATCAGATTACTCACTGTGGGGCAATCCATACACAATGTCTGCTATGGTTTAGCTCTTGCTATGACATCAAGGTATAAAAAAGATCATGCACCGTGTTTGAGCCTGCCAAATGCATAAGCCATAAAATAATTTCTGTAGCCTAACCTGCTGCCATTATCTTAGCCCCATATACAGTGCTGACTGTGGCAGAATAGTTTGTATGATAACTTTCTCAAGGTGCATCTAGGGAACTGAAGACACCGCATGTTGACTAGCAGCTGGCAGATCAAACACGTAGCCCCACCAGTGCTGACTGTGGCAGAATAGTTTGTATGCTGACTCCCCTCAGGCATCTCCACGCAACCAAGAATACTACATCTTTATTAGCAGCTGGAAGATTGACCATACCATCCTGCCAGCACTGTATAAGCTTTTACTCTTGTGCTTGTGTTGTGATTAGTGCTGACCCCCCTCCCCTACTGTGGTAAATTATGGCACTTGTGTCCAGCATGAGCCTGCTGCCAAAGACAAGTGTTCTCAATCAGACATTATTTTATATTCATCTTCTTCAGAGCAGTGTTGTCAAACAGTGGTGGGAGGTCATATTGTCTACCATGCTTACTCAGCAACCACAGCATGGCTCAGAACAAACTAAAGTGCTACAGGTACTTGGTCGCTAGGGGATTAAACAAGGATTTTTGGGTTGTGGTGATACTTCTACTTTAACAGCCTATCTCTTACCATATAATACTCATTAAGATTACACTGCTTAAATCAAGTAAATGTTTTTAAGGTGTAAAGCATCTTAAACATCTATATATTTACAAACTCACTTCAGATCTCTCCCCAGTGCAGGAGGCAGTGAGATAAGTCAAGAAAAGGATTATTGCTATCCACTGCTGCCACTTTTAGAATAATCGGTGCATGCATAGTTTGAAAGGGGTGATCCCAAGCCTTAACTAATTCAAAAAGAAGTACAGGCTGAAGTAAATCAAAATCACCACCTATGTATGACCATCTTGAACTTTAATATTTATAATAAAAATCAGAGGTTACCTTCAGTGAAAAATGCATGTTAAAGGGATTAGTAAATCCAGAAATCTAGACTGCTGACATTATAAATATCTCAACTCTTCTAGAAAAAGTCAAGTTTCACCCCATTCTTTCGCACCTGCTAACTAACCTCTCTTCCTATTGGTTAATAAGGCTACCCATCACAGCAACAGAGTGAGGGTGAGGAGGCAGGAGTACCAGGGTCAAGCTTGATATTTACGGGAAGAGTTGAGATTTGCATATACCTTCAGCTGCCTGTAATCCTGTAACAAATTATACTTCTGACACTTCAATTTACTTAAGATAGGCTATGCACTTTTTTTACAACGTATATTCAAATTGCATTGGACAGGTTTTTGAAAGGTTCACTTTATTATATGCTTCTCCTAGGTATTCATATGGGTATAGAAGGAAACAAAATGGGCGTAAAAGGGAACATGATTCTGGGACCTGCTAAATGCGGGCCTAGAAACACATCTTAAAGGGGAACTTTACCCATATCTCTAAAATAACAACAAACACACCTTTAGAAATGTTTAGTAATAGCAATCCATAAACAGATACTTCTAGATAGGGATGCACTGATACTAGTATCGGTGCAAATACCAAGTATTTGGACAAATATCTCCGGATACTTATCAGGATATGGGAACTTCTGGGAACTGGAAGCTGGGCCGTGAGTTATTACAAGCCACCTGTAAGCCGGCTCCATGCTACCTCGTCACTAGGGAGCATGGAGCTGACTTCCCAGCCAATCAGAAAATCAGGGGGAGGTTAATGACTGGCCCCCCGGCTTCTTTATTGGCCGGGAAGCCAACTCCATGCTCCCTCGTCACCTGATGTGTAATGACTCGCCACTCGACTTCCTCATTGGTCAGGAAGCTGACCAATCAGAAAGCTTGGCGGCGAGTCATTACCCACCCCCGGCTTCCTGATTGGCCAGAAAGCCGGCTCCATGCACCAGGTGACGAGGGAGCATGGAGACGGCTTCCCGGCTAATCAGGAAGCTGGGCGGCGAGTCATTACCCACCCCCGGCTTCCTGATTGGCCAGAAAGCCGGCTCCATGCACCAGGTGACGAGGGAGCATGGAGACGGCTTCCCGGCTAATCAGGAAGCTGGGCGGCGAGTCATTACACGCCACCCGGCTTCCATAATGGGACTTCCGGTATCGATATTTGGTATTGGGGAATACGTAAAAAAAAATATTGGTACTCGTACTCCATACCGAAAAACCGGTATTGGTGCATCCCTTCTTCTAGCTACAGTAATTGCAGGCTGTGTATTCTTTGCGTACCTTATTTCTCTTTTCCTCCCCAGTCTTCTCACAGTGGCTATTTTAACTAAGGGCAAATTACTAGCACTTCCCTACTTCATGGAATTCTGGCACATGTGACTAGGACATGTGACAATGCACATCATCTCAATGGAGGATTGTGTCTCCTCTGACTAAAGTATACCTTATAAGCAAAACAGTTTGCAGTTTGGAATTAAACCTGTTTTATAATACTCTAAGATTTCAGTCTGCATGATGTTTTAAGCAGTTAACTACATTTCATTATCTGTTGCAAGATTTGTTGTAATCCACGATTTAATAACATAGTGCTTGAATGGCATGTCAGATAAAACACACACTGCTAGTTAGTAGCATACTTTGCTTTGCCATTAGGCGCATTGTTACAGCATATTCCTTGCTCCATATATCATTAGGACATGGACATGGCAAGCTATTGTTCCATAATGCCAGGCCCTGAACACAAAAGATGATTTCTGAATTGTAGTTGAACATACAGTTGCCATCAGGCAACGATTCAAACAGTAAAACGTGGATAAAGCTTTGAACAATGTTAGCTGTATCCAAATACTCGCCCCTTAATTTGGAAACCGCTCAAGAGTCTTCTTTGGCAGAGCAGGCCTGTCATTTCTTATTGAAACAGAGCTTTTACAGATACAAAAATGTGTGTCTTTTGTTCTGGAGATTACCCTGACTCACAGGAAGGGCTTTTAGGTATGTTTTTATGGACCCCAACACTGCTTTAGTTGGCCCTTATATGAACCAATACACTGAGGGAAACAAAAGCAGCATGTTTATACAATTTATAATCTCTCTATTTAAACAGTAAATTATTAATTTCAGCAGAGAACACTTGTAAATCAGCCCTGGTGCCAATAAACACCCATTTAGTTGTATCGAAAAGTATGTAGTAGAGATGTAGACCTTTTATGACATTAGGGAAAGTAGTATTAAATTGTTAGCAACGGTTCTGCAATTATTGCTCTCACCTAAGACATAATGAAATCCCCCTTTTCAGTATTACTATCATACATGTTATTTTTGTGCTGCAACTAAGTAGCACATGCTGCCACTTATCAAGTTTTAAACCTTTGTTTTCAACCAACAAAGAACATTTATTGATTTCACTTGATGTCTGACAGTCTTCTCTCAGTAGACAGATTAATTGTGACAGTATTCTATGGGGAATTTACAATAAAAATACTTCTTTCAATCATCATGCTATTTTTTTTTAACACAATTATACCAGTTATTTGGGCCGTCACAGAACACCTGATAATGTTTCATATTTATTTAAAGGGATCTTCTTCTTTAGAAAAATGTTGTTCTCCTTGGTTCCTCAATCATTTTGGCTGATGAAGAGTTGTGGTACAACCTCCTAAACATGCAGGTATATTGGTGCACTTATAAGTGCTGTTTCATTGGTATGAATTAAAGCGGACGTTCACCCTCTTTACTTACTCGCTTTAATAGTAATCCCCCACCTCTTTTACACAATCATAAATACATTTTTTAATACATATCTACTTTTTAATGTAACCTGCCCACACTTTTGTAATTTGCTACTAAGTGAAAATAACATTCTCCTAGCTGCCCGCAGTTTCCTGAGATACTCTTGGGATACTCACATCATGCATCCCTGGAGTCTATCAAAAAAGCCCATGGACCACATACTTGCAACCTGATATTATGCTGCAGCCAGTAAGAGGAAGCCAGCTTCCAATGACATGGACTCGGTGTGCAGCAGCGGAGCCGCAGATTACACTACTGAGGACACTACAGGTATATCTTAGTGGAGAGAAAGCAAATCCTTTAACATTGTTATTTCATGGGCCTTGTTTATCTAAAAGTATAAAAGTAAGGTATCTGTTTTAGATGTATCCATCTGAATGTATAATATAATTTGTGAAAAAAAACCTTAATTATTTCTGTTTTTTAAGTAACACTGCTTAATTTTGCAATACTCCATTGTTCTAAAAATGTTTCTTCACATTATCAGTGAACATTCTAAAATTCTGGTACTTTAGCAGTAGTCACCCCATACCCCTGCCAAATTTACATTATAGAATCAACTTTAGCCAGGACCATTTTTTGTCGTTTTGGATTGAGTAGAGAAGAGTTAAAACCTCATTACAATTTTTACTGCTAACTATGATACCACTTTGTTTAAAGGAGGTTGAAGTGCCACTAACAACCAATAGTCTTGGGATTGTTTTAAAAGGTGGAAGGGGGTTTAAAGTGCCACTTGTTACCAATGATTGTGTTATCACTAATTTTAAAGGTAAAGAAATGAAAGGTAAATGTAATCAAATCCAAATTATGGGGGATTTTTTCTTTATATAGTAAAATAAAACCCAGTGGTTATTTAATTCCATCTGAAAAAACACTGTCTGTCTCAAACAAGTTATATAAAATTAGTTTGGGTAGAATATTTATGACCAAGTATCTGTCAGTCAGACTATCATAGTACTGAAACCTGAAAACTGAAAATTGGCCTGGTAATGAAAGGGATATATACAGGCAGTACTCAAGTGGTTAAGGAATTGTAAGAAATATGTGGGATAGTTTAAAATCCTGCTGTCATTGTATGAGAGAGCTGAATAACTATTTTCACTGGAAAACCTTTACCACACACACAATCACAAAAGATAAATTCATATTCTGGAGCATAGCCAACTTTTATGTTTTGTGATAACTTAAAAACTGAAGTGCTTCGATGAAAACCTCATCAACATCATGCATTAAAGAACTGTCTTCTGTGCAGACTTCAAAATGCTGATCAGTGTAACATTCTTATCTAGGGCTTCTCTGAAATATCTTTTGAAATGTTAGTGATGTTGGGAGCTGAAATGCCCTTCATAGTTCTATTCTATTTTATTTTTTTAATTCTATTTTTATTTATAAAACATCTCTGGGACGATAAACACTACTTTTAAGTCCGTCTTAAACTGGCGACCAGTGATTACTGTTGGATGCATCTTTTTAAAACCTTTGATTCCTATTATTGCCATCTGTCTCATCATCTGACTCTACATGTTTAGTCTAAAATGTTCTTCTTCCCATATTTGAGAACTGCATCAAAAGTGAAGCAACTAGTTGAAACATAAAGAGGTTTTCCCCAAAGTTAACAGTGTTGTCTGAGAATTACAATTTCCCATTTATATAGTTTAGCTTTATAAAGGTACAATATTTATTCTGGCTTTTAAGGAGATGCAGTAGAGGTGGCCATAGTGTGGGTTAAAGTGTATGTAAACACTTAAAAATGAATTTCTATTGTTTGTTCTCTTTTAATCTACAATTGAAAGCTTTCGTTATGTATGTGTTCACTAATTTAAAAACATTATTGGCTTATTATTATTTATTTTTTATATGTACTGTTGTTTAATATACCTAAAGATAACAAAACTCGTAGGTTAAATTGACTTAATTCAGTCTACTTAGCTTTCAAGCTTTTTTTTTCCTTTTCCTTTTCATTGAAGAAGCAGTTTTCATATCTGCATAGTGCCTTCACTGTCCTTTTAATGGGTTTCTATATAAGTCTCCGTATAACTAATGGACCTAGAAAAAATACAGGTATTTCCTTGCAAATAAGCAAAAGCGTTGAGTTTCTTCCCACCTCATTTTTTACACAGTCTGGTTTTCACCTAACTGCCTTTAGTTATTTATTTTTAGACAGACACAACAGGATATACTTTATTTATAAACATGCATTTCGTTGTGATTCCCACCACTAAGTTCCGTGGGCTATGTAGTCTTTGATTTCTGTCTAATGTATCAGCACAACACTGAAATAAATGTGTACAATTTTTATTTTATTTTTTTCTTTATTTTGCATTTGTCAATTAGTCAGGAAGCATAGCTATAAATAATATGCAGACCTGTAGGGAATATGCTCAGCAGCTGAACTACAAAGAGTTTGATATTTCTGCCCTTTTGTAGACTGGTCTGATATATGCATGTGGAATTGTATTTCTCAACCGGGGCTCCATGGAACCCCAGGGGTTAAGTTTTTGGAGGTCCCAGAGTGGGTTGAGAAGCAGCAATGTGACAGGGAGGAAATAAATTGTGGGGTGCTTGAAGACAAAGGAGTTTTGGACACATTCATTGTGAAGTCTGCATGTATGTGCAGGGAGGCTGGCTCGGACCCCAGGAACAGTGGCTCCCTAGAAAGTCAGATCGGTCATAAATTGGCTGGGAAACCAGCGTGAAATGTGGAAGTGGCTCCCTTATACACATTCCACAGTACTAATTGGACTGGAGCCATCAGTGTTTTTCCTGGCTATGAGCCATGGGAGAGGGAGCTTTTACCTGTACTTTGTTTGAACTGTCTCCTTGAAAAAGCGATCGTTCATGCAACATTTTGTGACATGTGTATTTTTCATTGGTAACCTCAGAGTCCATATACATGGAGACAATAGAGAGTGCACTGAACAACAATGCAAATATATGGTTTGCCAATAAATACATAGCCACAAACCCAAATATACCCAAAGCTTTAGAATTGTGGCACCATACTGTGACCTGTAGATTTGAATTTTTCAGGGGTTCCTCCATGGTAAAATTGTTGAGAAAGGCTAATGTAGAATAATTTTCAATCTTAGGTTAGTAATGAAATTAAGCAACAGTGTAAAATATTTCATATCATCCCCTATGAGACTCAGTGTGATTCACAATTACAATATAGTTAGTGGCCTACTGTGTTTGGCAATGGGAATAGAGTATATGAATCCACCCTGCAAAGTTTACAATCTGTGTTTTGTTGCCTTAGGCATGATAAGATAAAGTGGCATGCTTACGTTTAAGTTGCTGACATCAAGAATTGAGCAGACCCCCTAACTTCAGCCTGCAGTTTATTGGCTTGTGCCTTTCACAAAACATACTGTATTTTAATGTATTTTATTTTTTTGGGGGGGGATCTTCTGCAGTGATGAACAGATTGAAAAAGGAATGCATTATTTTAAGTTTATTAAAATGACAGCATATTACATGTAACGATTTTTAGAAGGGTTGATTTGAGGCAAGATGCGACCCTGTTCAGAAATTAAAGCACCCCCCACACCCACATGCTTACTGGTACCACAGTACCATTCCATAACCAACCTTAGGGCTAGGTTGCTAGAGATACAATTAGGATCTTGTTACACAACTGCTTTTACCAATTTCTCAAAAGAAAATAATTGTTTTTATCCTGAGTTGCCCTCACTTCCTGTCTTGTGAAATGTCAGCAGGATAGGAAGTGGGGCAAATCTCTATAATGGTGCCCCAGTCAGACAGTGAGCTCAGTAAGGCTGAGCCTTTGATTTTCTCAGGTTTAGATTTATTGCGCTGCACTGAGGAAGTAGTGTCTTGTATGGCTTATCCGGCCTCCATGCAACAAATTCATGGACCTGTTTCTAAGAGTGTACAGCGAATGAAAACACATACAGTACACAATTTTAAGATGCCCTGCCCTTTCTGCCAAGTGCCTAAAAAACATTTAAACACAATTACTAAAATCTCAAATAAGCTTTAACTTAAATGCTAATGTAATGTTGTCATCACCTTCAGGAAACCTCCCTTAGAAGTGCCATGCAGCTATTCCTGCAGTGTAGGCATGTAGACAGGATGTGGCTGCAGAGAGGCTGCAGGCGATCAGCAGCACTGAGATGAAACAAACTATGAAAAAAACGGTTAAATGCATTTTATTAAAAAGGCAATTATTTATGATACACAGTGTTTTAGCAAGCTAAATGTCATTCCCTTACAGCTAGTTTGCTTACTTTTGTGTACAAATAAGTAACAGAGAAGGTGTATGTGTTGAGATGAAACAGTAAGCTGAGTACATGGGCAAGTGTTAGAAATTATTGTTACTGATAATCCAGCAGAGAGGTGCTTTAGTGTAAGATGCAAAAATAATATATGCTTCCCTGAACAAATTGGTTTTCAAGGCATTGATACATTTTATGGAATGTCTACTTGTGCATGGAAAATGGCAATTTAAAATTTTGATATGAAACATATACATTTTGTCCTTGTGCACAATGGTGTATTGAGGTTTATTAAGTGAAAGTTAAATGTCTGCATGGATTCTTTTAAATATTCTGGAGTTAGCTTGCTGTGTAAAGATCCATGTTTAAGCTTTTCTCACCCGAGTCGTCGGCACTGTAGAATAAAATGATGAAGTAGGCTGAATGTGGATAATGGATATTATTATTTGTTTTCTCCTTTCTTTATGTGTCTAATAACCAGCATTCATCTAAATAGGAAGCTTGTAGGACATTCTCTCTTGCAGCCGATCGATGGTCTCAATAACCTTAACCCCAATGGAAATCTTTGTGATAAACAAAGCGGGAGTCTAGAGATTGTCTAAATTGCCTAGATCTTGTCTAATAAAGAGCAGATCTTATGAAAACAGGGGCTGCTTGTCCTATTGATTTTCATTTTCTGTTTTGGAACTTACAGTATCTGAAACTTCTCTTGTGTTTAAAGTGTGAATTCATTTTTTTCTCTATATAATAACCTTTAGTTATTATTTATAATTGATCCTTATTTAATATAGAGCTGTAGGTGTGGCAATCAAATAATCATGAGAATAAAGAAGATAAGAAAAAACACCTTTTTTTTTACCTTAAAGGACCCGTGCCCACAATGAGCAAGTCAGACTATGTGAAATAGTTTTTTTGTAACTATGAAAAACTTTAAGGGACTTATTAAAGGATAGATTCTTAATATAAATTAATTGTGGAGGGAAACCTTTTTCTCCACACATGATGCATCTGGTCTAATTAATTTAAAGAAGTCTGCTAGTCAGAAACTTTTAGTTTTAGAAGGAAAACACCAACTGGCCCTTTTATGGTAGGAACATTTCCTTTGGGTTAAAGAGAGTGCAACACACAAAAGGTGACATGGGGCTGCAGTGATTTATGGTCATGGCTAAAGGTGGGTGTTGTATCAAAGAACATATTTATTGCTATACAGGATTTATATAGTGCCAACAGTTTGTGCAGCGCTTTATGATATAAAGAAGACATTACAGTTACAATACAAATCAAGACAAGATAGTAAGGAGTGCCCTGCTTGTGAGAGCTTGCAATCTAAAAGGGAACGGCCAGTGATACAAGAGGTGGTAGCTGTGTGGGGATGAATTGTTTGAGAAAATTATAGTTCGCTATTAGGTTGCGGCAGCATAGGCTTCCCTGAAGAGATGAGACAGGGATTGCCTAAAGGCAGACTGAGTAGGAGACAGATAAACAGGTTGGGGTAGGGAGTTCCAAAGGATTGGATAGATTCTAAAGAAGTCATTGAGGCGAGCATGGGAGGAGTTGATGAGGGCGGTCTTGGGTGGTGCGGAAGAGGATGGTTATGTGATACTATATAATAAATAAATAAACAAATACATAAACACATATACAGTGTGATACCATTTATTCCCTCTCTTAGCATTGCTTCTACACAGTAGACTTTTGTGTCAAATATCTCCAGAATACCTCTTATAAGTGAACTCGGGCCAGAATTTTATTTTTAGACTTTGATAGTAGGAGTAGTGTTGACACCTCTGAGTTGGTGTAATTCTTCATTCAGTGAAAAGTGGAAAGTCATTATTTAAGCCTCATGGCCTGAGTTCAGCAGCACTCACAGAACAAGAGGGGTCTTCAGAGGAAGGGCACCAAAACCAATATTGCTGCCACAAAAAAGCAACAGACAGATAATGAATTCCGGGGGCAAAAAATACCCCTTCATCGGGGCTTAAACAATGTGTCAAAACATTTAATAGATTCTAAATACATACAAAGAAAGGTCCCAAACTAAGGGATGCACCAATACCGATATTTTTTTCCGGTACTCGCTGATACCAAGTACTGATACCGCTGCTGTGTGCCCCAATTATCAGGAAGTGGGGTGGCAGATCATGACCCGTCGCCGGCTTCTTGATTGGCCGGGGAAGCCGGTGTTCTATCAAAACAACACCGGCTTCACTTGCCGAGGCTGCCTGACTTTCTGACCAATTGGGAAGCCGGCAGTGGGTCTTGAGGTGCTGTCCAGCTTCCTGATTGGTCAGGAAGCCAGGCTGCCTAGGAACAAGTGAAGCCGATAGCAAGATTTCAATTTTTTATATTATGGAGGGTGGTTGGCCTATAAACTGTGCCCCTAGATAACATCCTTAAACAATTTCAACAATTTCAAAGCCTGTGCTGCAGGCTTTCCCAAGGTCAACTTTATTAGTCCAGAGTAGTAGGTGACCTGTAAAACTTCACAGGTACTTATAGTACCCCAGTAACATTTTTTCAAGTATTTTATAACTAATTTTTTATGTTTGTATTTGGCTACAAAGTGCAGTTTGCAGGTGTTAAAAACAGAGCAGATAAATGTAGGTGCTAATATATGGTGTTCATGACTAAGTTTATCTAGGTCCATGAAGACTCACACATATAGCCACAAATGTATTAATTGTGAATAGTCTTTAGCCTGCACTGTGTATTAGAACAAAGCATGGTGTAATGATAAAAATACACTTGTGATTTGAGTAAAAGACCAGAGGATGACGTAAATAATAAATACACATGATAATGAAGCCCAACTCCTTTCTCTTATTAGTATTTGATACCCAGATCCTTGCCCTAATCATAACATGGCCACAGGGTGGTCATTACAGGTGGTGGGAGAATTCATAGCCTTCAGCTGCTTAGAAAACAGCCTTAGAGATTTTGACTATTTTTAATGTGCAGTACCTTTTTAACAGCAGTAGTTGTCATACACAGTCCTACTTATTAATGCTTCTTGCTCATACTGCCATTGTGAACATTTCTTAACAGTCCAACATTTTTTTCTGAATTTTACTTTGTTATATTTTAGTCTTTATTATATAACTATTTAGTTTGATACCAGGCATTTACTGATGGTACAAAATGACAATTCATGTAGCTAAATGCATTGATAATTTATCTTTATCCTTGAAGAACACATCATTGATTTAAAGAGAGTTGTATTACAGATACAGAATGAGATATAGACTAAATACATACAGCAACAGAAAGAGGTCAGGACAGGCAATGGACATTATAAAGCCATCAGTGAACACAATAAAGATAAAAAATATGGAACTTACAGAGCTGAGAGAAATGTGTTCATGTAGGACCTGTTTTACTAAGCATGACAAGCCTAATTAGAGCACTTGCTGACAGGTAAGTGTTGCTAGGTAATAATGACAAGCGTGGGCACAGCTTAAAATGCATGGCAATGCAGGTAATACATTGCATGTTAGATAAGGTTTTTTTTTTTGCATACTGGCACTATTAATATACATACACCTAAATAATATATCTAAATAATACATTTGAACAAAACAGACCATAAATGCTCAGCTATCATTCTTACAGAGGCTGAAAAACAGTCAATCCATAGCATACAGCATAGACGATCGACAAAAATGTAATTAAAGTATTGTTTTACCTCTCCAAGAGATCACGTTACTCCCTCTGACAATGCCTGCATCTGTTTGTTTCTCCCAACAGATATAGCCATCTTTAGTCCCCTTTCACATGGGCATTCCGATAAGGTCTGCCTGTCAGTTTGTCAGGTGGAGCGGATCGGAAGCCCAATGTTAGTATATGGGCAGCCAGATCTAAACAGATGGGCATGCGTTTACATCCGGTTTCCCCCAGCGCCGACCAGGTCTGGAAAAACAAACATATCAGAGTTCCGTTTGGCTGGTACTGATCCTGCCAGATCAGAGAGAGGTAACTAGATGTAAATGGACACCCATCCATTTAGATCCAGCTGCCCATACACTAACATGGGTATGTTTACATCTGAATTCCCATAGCCCAAAATGGGTCTGGTAATTTCATTTTTTTTCCTCCATCATAAAATGAAGGAGAAAACTGGACAGACATGGATGTCACAATGGTGACATCCGTTCAAATCAGTAGTGGATCCGTGCACGGATCCCTTCCTGATCAGAACTGAAGGCACCGGTGTTAAAGGGGTCTAATTCAGACATCATCCCGGGTCTGCATCTACTTCCTAACATGTTGGCTCAGAGCAGAGATGACACAATTATATAAATTCTGGTGTCTTTGAAGTTCCTGGCTGTGTTCACAAATGTCTGTCCCCCTTCTGAAGTTTGTTTTATTATTATTTTGAAAAATGCTGCTGTTTAGAAAACAGCACAATCTACAACACTCATTAAAATGAGACAAGCTGCAAGTATAGTTGTTAATAGTAATATCCGGCTGTGAATGAAGGACATAGATAGGACTAGTGTGTAGGTACAGTTTTGTTGTAAGTAGTAGTGGGGTTAGCATTTCTTCTGATGGTGCAGTAGTTGTCCTCATTCACAATGTTAACCTACAGTGGGCCACATGATCCTGTTATACAGCTCTTCATTTATAGAACACCTAAAAAAATTGATTAAGGTATACGTTATTAAACTATGTCCAGCCAAAACTTTTTCGTATTTAGATAGAAGTATCTGAGGCCCGGTTGTCGGTTTTACTGCTACAGGGAGCTCTGTTAGAGAGACTGTGAAGAGAAAATATTCAACAGCAACACAAACAGTGACACAAATGCTTTTTTGCTATCTGTGTCCTGGTTGCAAATTTTTGCTGACTTCTTGTCTTGTGTTGTTTTGCAAAATTAAGTTAGGGGAACTCTGGATAGCCGAACATACAAGAGGTGCTAACCCTTCCCTGTTCCATCCAAAACAAACAAAAAAGGTTTGACTGGCATTACACTTCAAGCTCAATGCAGAAACTGGGTGCATTGGTATTACTATTGAGTTGTTACTGCAAAATGACAAGTGGTAAACCCATAGCATTCGGTAAATATTAATGTATAGTTTAAACGGTAATCACTGATAGTGTGATAGCCCACAGAAGCTAGCAACAGTTCCCTACCACTGGTCACTAAGAACTGCATGGGTAGTTTTGCTGCACACTGGGTAAACAATATAGTATTTAAACTAATGTATAGTAAATAACAGAAACTGTGAAGGTAAGGTGGGCACAAAAAGACATGTTGTAGTCATGGTATGGGGACCACAATATTCCTGAGACAGACCTGTGTAATATATATTACATCTAGTATTTTATAAGCATATTCCCTCTCTTTACAGAATGTACCCTGGATAAGCCTTGCTCCTTGCGTGCAGGGAAATATTTTCATTATAACATACTCCTTTTAAAAGAAAGTTGGAGACAGTGAATGGTTGTCACACATCACATTTAAACTGCACCCAGTAGGCTTTCTGCTTTCCACAATTCAACTTGTGAATTGAAGCCTTTGTTCAACAGACAGTGGGCTAAATCTCTGTATCTCAATCATTCCATTAGCTGAGAGAGTGTGGGATCAGATCTGCAGTGTAAAGCCATTTCCAGCATTCTAAGGAAAAAGTTAGACTAATATAATGTACACATGATGGCTCTACACAATTTACAGATTCATCTCTGGCATCTTGCATTACTCATCTGACAGACTGGCAAGTGTTTCATATTCTTTTCATATGACTTTATTACCAAAATCGCTTCTACTTTATTTCTACCAGAGAGGCAAAACAAGGCAAATATATTTCACTGCTGTAACCTCCAGCGATGGTTTATTGCAATCCACTGTGATGATTATCTGTCTTTCTGCATTGTTTACTGGAAAATGAACAAAGTCTAAATTTTAGATTTGATTCCTGATGCGTAATATTTCTATGTAGAGTCCTTGAATCACACTAGTAGGTTACAGCCTACATTTGTGTAACTCTAATCCTGATGTTAGGACAGTCTCTGTTATACCTATGTATTTGTGGTACAGATTGTCAGGGTTAATGACGCCTGTGTATTTCTCTTTTCTCAGTAACGGTACAACCAACAAGATGAATGGAGCTTTGGATCACTCAGACCAGCCAGACCCAGATGCCATTAAGATGTTTGTTGGGCAGATCCCACGTTCATGGTCAGAAAAAGAACTCAAAGACCTTTTTGAGCCTTACGGAGCCGTCTATCAGATCAATGTCCTGCGAGACAGAAGTCAAAATCCACCCCAAAGCAAAGGTAGTGATTTATGATGATCTTCACTTTCCAAACACAGTCAGTGTGCTTTGCCAGCTTTGAAATTGTTGATGTAGCCAAAGAAAGGTTACAGTTTCCTTAGCCTAAGACAGGCACATATACTGCAGGACTGACTTTTCAGTTTTGGTTCAGCTACAGTTCTCAGCATGCTCTGTCAGTTAAAAGACGCTTCAAGTGGGATTTAATAAAAATGCATTGGAATTGTGGAAGAAAGCCACACTTCAATAAACATAGTTTTTAGTAAATGCTTAATAAATTTGCACTATATGGCAGAGTTTGGAATAAGAATTGTAGAGTAACTGAAGAGTGGGAGAACCTGCTTGATTTAACTAAGACGGTTAACATATGATAAACTCACACTAAAACCTGAAGTCCACGCAGGTTTAAGACACAAATTAATGCAGTTTTGTATTTATTAATCATAAAATGTATTTATATAGCACCAACAGTTTTTACACAGCGCTTTACAGAGTTGCACATTCCCATCAGTCCCTGTCCTCAAGGAGCTTACACTCTAAGGTACCTATCTCACATGCATACATACAAGGGCCAATTTTAGACAGGAGCCAATTAACCTACCAGCATGTATTTGGAGGAAATGCACTCAAGCACAGGGAGCATGCAAACTCATTGTAGATAGTGACCTGGCTGGGATTTAAACCAGGGACCCCCAGTGCTACAAGGCAGAAGTGCTAACCCCTACGCCACTGTGCTGCTCAATGTATTCTTTAAAAATGCAAGTAGCATCATCGTGCAATTTTCTGTACAGCAGAGCTGAAGGAGAAACAGCACACGGATCCAAATAGTTGTGCTGCAGTAATCACATTTTAATAAGGAGTATGTTGATAGGAGGAGAAAGAAGATATATGAGTTTGCTGCTTTTCTTTGCATTGTCCAGTCACAGGCCCGGTGAGGGACAAGACATGTAAGTGTTCCTTTCTGCAGCAGAAATAAAGTCAGGTCTTCTTTGGTGCTAGACAGGACTGTGCTGTGTGATAGAACTGTGCAAATTCTGGGACTGGATGGACAGAAATAACAATTCTTTGGCAGGTGAAATAGCTTCCATTTATGTATTTCCTTTTTTTATATTTAGCTGTTTGCCAGGAGTTAAATTTTGCAACATTTGCCAATGAGTAAAGATTAGCATATTTTATTGTTAGAAGTTGTTAAAGGTTGGAAAATATCTTGAACCATATCTTGAACCAGGTTAGACACTTTTCGTGCATGACTGCGCATGATTTACCTAGAATGACCTATTCCTACATGCCATGTTTTGTGTCTCTAGAGTTTACTGGTTTGCTTTAAAATATATCCTAGTGTTATTTTTTTAAAGTGTCACTAAACCCAAGTTTTGATTTTGTTTCATTACATGTAAGCGTATGCTCTCTGCATTGCTGAATAATCTTTCCCTTATCCTTGTTATCAGTGTTAATAAATAACTGGCTGATCCTGCCTTGCTTCTGGACAACAGTATAGCGGCCAATCCTCTGTTTCCTCTGTTGCCACTCTATGAGAAAGATAACTGTTTCACGTATGCTTTATACTTTACATTTTTCTTATAATTTTTTGCCATGTTTCAGGATTATTTACCAGAAGAATAGGTTAAAAGAAAAACATATAGGGGTCTATTCACTAAGCTGCCGTAGGCAGCCGAGGGAATGACCGACCTAAAGCGAAGTGAGCCGAACGCTGTTCGGCTATTCACTTCAGGCTTGTGCGGCTGATTTCAGCCGTATATCGGCTGAAATCAGCCATACTTCGCGTGGCTTCGGGTCGGCCGAACAGAAGGAGTTCGACTCAGCTGATCCAACATGTGGATCGGCGAAGCCGAACCTCCGGCAGGCTACTCGCTGCTGTTCAGTCTATTCTTATAGATGCCGAACAGCAGTGAGTGAATAGCGGCATTCGGCTCGGCTGTTCTGCTTGGTCTCTCTGTGGGACTGAGCAGAACAGAAAAATAGTTAAAAAAGTAGAAAAATAAAAATAGAAAATGATTGTGCGGAGCTAGCAATGCCCAACAGTTTTCTATTGGCCGGCGGTTCTGCTGCCGTCAAAAAAAAAGGAAAAAAATGCATTTTTGGCCATAGGAATGCATTGCTAGATTCCTATTGGCTATTTCAATTTGCAATAGCCAATAGCAAACAGATAGGCATGCTCAACTAAACCTTCTTCAATTAATTCAACATGCCTCTTTGAGCCTAATATTCAATAAGCTTGCTGCACACTTTTCAAGTGCATGATTTTGTAGTCACTTGGGATTATTTACTAATCAAGTACAAATGTGCAAAACCTATACTGCCTAACCAGATATCTGCTTCTACTGTCTACTCGCTAGATCAAACAAATAAAATAGTAGAAATAGTAGATTTACATATAATGTTTTCTACTTTTATATGACTATAATGATTATAGTATTTTGGGAGGTAATAGTTAAAGTGACATTAAACCCTCAGATTTTTTAACATAAACCAATACTGTAATGTGTGCCTTACTGTAATCCATGGTTGTTTCCCTTCTCTTTGCTGCTCTTCCTTTTAAATCTGTATCTCTTGTCATGCTTGGGGAGAACTTCCCTGTGCAGCTGAGTGCCTCTTCCTGTAGTTCTGGCTCACGTTGTGAACCTTCACACAGACACCATGTATTCATTTCAGAGACAAGGCAGTCTGCTGCAAAACAGAAGTTCTGCCCAGCATGAGAAGAGAGAAGGATTTAAAAGGAAGAGCAGCAAAGAGAAGGTAAACAACCATGGATTACAGTAAGGCACACGTTACAGTATTGTTTTATGTTAAAAAATCTGAGGGTTTAATGTCACTTCAAGACAGCTATTATTTCCTTAAGAAGTATAAAATTATAAAGTCTGCGCTTATGGAACTACAATAGAATCGAAAGCTGCTGCGCTATGGGCCCTAAGGTCAGGAATGGTTATAGTGCAGATGGTTATACTCAGGGCTTGAAAAATCAAAAGTCTGTGACGAGAGGACAGTGGAGCCCGACGAGCAGCTTCCCGGCCGGCCGGGAGCTTAACACAGTCAAGCGATCGAGCGTCTCTAGAGACGCTCGATCGCTTGTATTAGCAGCTGTCACTGCCGTTGCCGGTCCCGAGATCCGCTGTGCCTGATGCGGCCAGGACCGGCACGGCTCTGTGACAGGAGATCAAAGGGAGTTCAGTATACGAACTCTCTTTGATCTCCTCTCAGTTCCTGAATGCAGGAAGTGATGTACATTACATCACTTCCTGCATTCAGTGTCACTCTCCAGCTAGAGAAACTGATAAAGCTGATCTCTGCTTCATCAGCTTCTCTGGGGGTCCCTAGGTGACATTAGGGGTCTTTAAGACCCCTGATGTCTCCATAAAGAGGACCTGTCATGTAAATTGGCTATCCCATAGGGGGCTTCTTAGCCCCCCATGTAATAGCACTAAAGTTGTGTGTAAAAAAAAAAGTAATACAAAAATTAAAGAATCATAAAAAAAAATAAAGAAGCATAAAAAAATGTAAAAAGAAAATTTTTTTTGAAGTCCCCGCCCCCCACATACACGCGCAGATATGCGTCGGCTGCGCCTATGTACGAAAACGGCGATTGCGCCTATTGTGCCGCACATGTTACATATCGCCGCAAACGTCGGAGTGAGAGCAATAATTTTAGAGCCATTAATCACTGATAACACTAAACTGATGAGCAGTAAAAGCGTTTTAATCATTGCCTATTAGCTTTTTTGCGATTTTGCGGGAGCACGCAATTTTAATGCTTGACATGCAGAAAAGGGAAAGACGTTTTCTTACAACCAAAGAACTGTACCTGCTTGCAATTGTATTTTAGGTCCTCTCTAAGGCAGTCCTTGATCAGAATTTCAACTTCAGTGGGAATGACTCAAATAAGTAAAAGCTTGTAATAATGAAGAAACAGTGTAAGGCTGGGTACACACCTTACAACCATTGCAATACTTTTGTCTTGCGATGGTTGTAAGGTAATTAAAAAAACTACGATCTGCCTATCTTGGACAGGCAGATATCGAACTTGCGATGATCGCAAGCCCGCTCCGCCGAGGGGCGGGCTTCCGATGACCACAATGCTAAACGTGCAGTGTGCGCTTGCACACAAAGGCCCGTCTGACTTTTATCTTACGAACATGCTACACACCCGCCGAAAATCATACGATTCTCGGCGGGTTTTCGAACATGTTCGTAAGATAAAAGTCGTGCGACCTTACAGTTGTAGAGGTCGCACGGCTTCCACACAACATACGATAATCGTACGATCACGGGATTACCCGTGATTATTGTACGATTATCGCAAGGTGTGTGGGCACCTTTAGAATGACATTTCCACATGAATGTGATGAATAATTTTAACCACAGCCTGGCCCATTAGACTTTATGCAAATATCAGCTAATGGAGTTCAGTTGAGGTCTTAGTTGATATAGTAAATTTACATATGTATGGTTTAAGAATACAGCACAGCTGCAATGGGATGTTGTAAGCCATGTGCTATATGTGAGTAAGTCAATGGAGAGAAGTATGTATGTTGTGCTGAATAGTAAAATTAATACATGCCAAAATTCGGTGAATGACTGCTATGAACATAGTTAGAATAAAGGTGAAGAGATCCTGCAGTTATTCAGAGCCCAGTGGAATTGGATTTAGTTCTAAGAGGGCTTACGTGGAAAGATATCTTGTCTCCTTACTACAGTACCTGCATGCTCTTTCTCATGGATGATGGCCCTTCTTCATCCTGTTAGTTTATCCTGGAGATTAGGAGAGCTGCATGCTTTAGATATTGACATCTCCCATTTCACTTTCATGAGACTTACAAGGTCTGTTATCATTCTTAGATCAGGCTTAACCTTGTTATTTCTCATTTCCATTTTAACCTAAGGAGCAGGAAGGAGCGAAATGGATGTGTCCTATAATTTCACGTGTCTAAGATAAAATGGGAGATGGCTTGACCCTATTCACTTGTTCAATCGCCGGATTTGGCTCATTAGAAGTCAGCATTAAAATTCAACTTTCATTCCTGGCAGCAAATCACTGCAAATGTAGACGGCACAAAACATATGCATTGTGAAAAAAAACAACTGATTACTGCACAAGTTATGTCAGTTGTAGTTTGGTATATAGCAGGAATTGTGCAGTAAATATCTATTGTGGCTTTGTTCTGTGAATATGTTTGTATGTGAACAGATATACTATAATCATACAATTATAGTTCATACATTTTTGGAGAAAATAATTATTGATTTAATGTAGCAAAGTGTGTATTTGATCAATGTAGGGTTGTCTGACAATTGGCGAAATATACTGCCAAACATGAATACTAGTGTTTTGTGAGTGCTTCATTGTCTTTTCCATAAGTACAAAATCACATATATACTTGTTAATTAAAGGGTCAGTCTGTCATCAGTCTGACGTTCAGTCATTCAGGAAGGGCTTTCCTGCAGGAATCGATCCTGGAAGCAAACGTACTGGAAGACTCTCAGAGATAGAGTCTGTGGTAGAAGGGACATAAGTGGGTGAAGGAATAGAAAAGCATTTGTGCAGGAACATGAGACAGAAACATTGGCCATATTCTAGCAATAATTTTATTCTGGCTTGGTGTGGTGGGAAAAAGGCCAGTGCATGTTCCAGTCTGCTGTCCCTAAATTGCCAATGCAGGGATTGTTGTCTGTTGAATAAAAATATCACTACACCCTCAGTAGTGTAGGTGAGCCCATACAACATAATGCTCCAGTATTTCCCTGGTTTCGTAGCCAGTAACAGTTGGAGTAGCAAGCTGAGAGATTGCTTCCCTGGAGTTAAGCAGGGTGCAGCAAGGCTACAGACATGTGCAGGGCTGCAGGCCGCACACAATCAGTGTTTTGGGCAACTACTGCCACTTTAATCAGGAAGGTGCCTATTTAAGGATTTAAGAATATGTACACAGCAAAATTGGGGTGCCAGTTGCTGTTTGGAGATTTGTTGCAGTGCCTTCTCTGAGCCTATAAAATGAGTATCTGGTAACAAAATTAAGTCTGTGTTCTGTCAATGGCTGTGCCATCCCATCTGTGAATAATTTTTCATCTTGATTCTTTCTGGCGCGGAGTTGTACAGTAACATGTGTTGTGGCTACCTCACTGCACTTCTTTCTTGTACAAGGAGAGTATCTGCATAGACGTCTGTTCATAGCGGCCTTTGTGTTTCCTGAAAAAGTACGTCAGCTTCACCTGGGTTGGTGTTCTCTTCTTAAGCTGTTCAGTAAAGATGTGGCTAACTAGCATGTGTCCCATAACTTCATAGGTAGTGCATCTTATAACAATTTCTCCCAAAATCTATATTTTAGCTGGTGTTGGAGAGTTACAGCTTTTTCTTTCTTATGTTTCAGGGGCTCTAGTAGTGAGATTATTTCTGTTGTCTTTCCAAGTTTGCATACTTTCTGTAAGAATCGCAAAAGCTCTACACTCTCTCAGATAGATTTATATTATTTTTTTGTTTGTTTATTATGGAGATTGCAACATAAGGATTGGGAATACTTACAAACTGGGAGACACTCCCAAAACTATAAGGTGGATCAAACAAAGACAGGAATTACAGCATTATTATCTCATCACTGGTGTCCCAAGTAAATATTAAACCAGTGGTGATAACTTCTAATATGATTCTGCTTACACCAGAAATATGACTTTTGAATGCATTGACCCAACTAAAGTGAGCAGCAATGTGCCAGGACTCTGTCTGAAGCATAGTTTTCTATGACCTTTCTTATCTGACATGTGTTGGAAGATCACAAAAAAGTCAAAAGCAAGGATGTTAATAAATGTATACATTTGCCTATCTTACCTTGTTCGTATTGGATTACTAACTTTATACAAAGTCTAGGGAGTATTTGTTATTTCATAGCTTATATTGTGATATGCCAATATACTGCAAAACAAGCACGTTGGAAAACTGCTGACAAATATGTAGCAAACATCATCTTAGCAGTATGTCCATTGTGCTCACACAACCCTGTAACAGAACTGCAGACACAAGCCAGAGAAGTTCTGAAATAATTTTTTTTGTCACATCCAGATTAAAAAATGGTCTGGTACCCAGCACAAGGACAGTATAGAAGGGATGCTTTGTACGATGCATGTTTTTTACCTGGTTTTACAGAACATGTCATATGTGGCCAGTTTAGATTCCAAAGGGCATAGTTATGTTCTGTAAAATAAGAAAGTCAACAAGAGGAGAAATATAAGATTGTAATGTCTTTTTTTGGGTGGCATCTCTGTTAGATCAAAATATGCACTTGCATATTAGAGGGAGCAACAGCTTTCACAATAATTCTCCAGGTTATATTTCACAACCTTAAAGCCATAGTATTGAATTACTAAAGGTGAATAGGATGTTCACTCTGCAAGGGAATTTGCACTTTGCAAGGGAATTTTCCTTTAGCTTAATGAATAAAGTGGAGCTCTGCTGGCTTTCATCATTCAATCATGTGCAAGCAAAATTACTGTTTTACTTTTTATTTTTCCTTGCACCTGATTGCAAAGTGAATTTTCACCACATTCACTAAGCTAAGGGAAAATTACTTTGCAAAGTGAACAGCCTATTTGCCTTTCTTAACCATTTCGCTGCCAAGGACGTATGGCATACGGATCTACAAAAGTGCTTCCAGCTGGCCAGGTCAGTATGCCATACGGACCTGGCATTTACAGTTCTACTATAAGCTGATGGTCGCTTTAGCGACCATCAGCTTATAGTATAACTGTTCAGCAGACTGTCCCCTTTAAAACACATAGAGGGGAATTTTTAAAACTGGAGCACACAAAAACTGGAGCAGTTGCTCCAAATTTTGTCTGCTCCCGTTTTGATGAATCCTCCTCATAGTGTTTAACAACACTGTAAGAAGCAATACAGTAAATAATACAGTATGTAATATCCAAAGATTTGTTTAATAACTGTGAAATGAGCAGTGCTAATCGCAAACCTAACAAGAGCAAGAAACGCATTTCATTATCCCAAGGGTTAATTCTATATCCTGCTGGTTTGATATAAATTACCAATGTTTGTTTTGTACTGAGGAAAAATTGTCTTTATGTTTAGTCAATGCATGTGCCATCATTGTACCACCTCCACCTAAATTCATATCCATTTAAGTCACTCAAAGTTCATTCTGTCCTTTTTCCATGTACTTTCAAGTATTTATAATGCATTTTCTACCCTAGAACATGATTTTTCAATTACTATGATTTCACCAAAGAGAAGTACTGTAATATAAAACACTTTAACATTTTACTCACATCGATTACCTCTGCTTTATATTAATATCACCTTAACTCACACATGGGCTTCACGATGAATAATTGCACTTCTAGGAAGGAGCCCAAGGAAATTTCAAAGCCACTTTCAGCCAGATACACTGTAGCTAATAGACTTTCAGATAGAATACTTAGTCCATCTTTCATCTCATTGCTTACCATTTGTATACATCAGTCTTCAATTAAAATCTAATTCTATTAAATATACTGCATTTCATGTTCATTGAGGTTTTATATAGAAAATTATTTAATCTTGGTATAATATGTCTTTTGCCCCAAAAAAAAGCCTAAACTCCATTTTCAAATAGTACTTAGGATATATTTATTGCCATTACTAAAATTTGCTTTTATAAGGTTCAATATTCAATACCCACTACAATATTTTAAACAAAAAATTAGATTATATGTTTTGTTTTGTATTATATATCACATTTCTTGACATGCAAGTTGAAGTCAAAGCACAGTACCCAACAGCTGTCAACCAGAAATAATTTCTCATCTGACTATGTTTCTCTGACTGCTGTGCTAATGAAATGTGAAATTTGATTGGCTGCTATGAGTTACTGTGGTTAGCAAGCCATCATTGCTCTTTGCAATGCCAAATTAAATAAGCATGCATATCATTAGGGTTATAGCTTGCACACATGTAGAAGAATGTCTTCTTAGTCTCAGCCTGTAGCACATGTATGAACTGTTGCTCCTTAATCCCCATGACAGGAAAAACAGTTTATTTGCTCGGTCTCCATTTATGTAGCAGATGTGCAGCTTTTTTGTACTAGCCATGTCACACAGTTATATGAATAGGATTTAGGAAGATACAGCATAGCTCTAACACATTGTTGAAATATTCTCCAAATTTTAATTTGGCTTTAGGTGTGTAGATCCACTGCAAAATCTACAAGTTACCATAGATGAGCTGTACAGAGACACTGAAATAAAGAAATAGTATGACACATTATTCATATGCTTGCATCTACAGGAGCTCCGTACTTTAAAAAGCTGTGCCAGAAGATGCAACACTTTCATACATATGTATTGTTGAGGGTTATTGACACTAAGAAACTTTGAGCTGTAAAAGTAGCCCAACTGTTAGCTGGTCTACATTTAATGTGGTACCTGCACTTTTCCCAACCCAAGATGCTATAAGGTTAACTGTATAGTTATCATTTACGGAAGTGCGCTGCAGTGAAGCTCTTGGCTGTTTGTTTATAAAATGCTTTACTATGTCAGTAGCTTTGGCCATACAGTTACTAAAAGAGATATACTAAGCAGTTAGTTTGGGTTACTTTCAAGTCATAGATTCAATCTTACCATTAGATTTTATTATCTGAAACAGTAAAAATGGTAGAAATGCTAAGGTAACCACACACACTAAAAATTGCCCTAAATGAAAATATTTATGCCCTTTATGTACAGGGCTGCATTTACTATGATGGCACTGTAGGGAAACAGAGCAAGCAGACAGCACCAGGCCTTACAATTTACAAACTCCTTTTCATGGTTGTTTTGTTTACCACTTTTGGCCACCTCTTAATATTTGTGACCACGTGTTGGCAGGGGATGTTGAGAGTCAGAAATCAGTCAGAAATCAGTCAGAAATCCTCTTTCTTGTTCATTGTTCTGTACAGTTGAAAAGTAGCTCAAATTAGACAGACAGTAAGTATTAGTATTTACTAACTTGTACAAAAGGGTGTAATCATTCCAATGTGCAGAACATCTAAATATAGCCCTGTTGATATGAGAAAAGACTAGTTGCAGTACCACTCTTCACCTGACTAGGTGAAGCGCCAGGTTACGGCTCAAATAAGCAGGAGACCAAAAGGGCTCATTTGTAGTGCTGCACAGTTAGGTTTTGGGCAGGGGTTCTCTTTCCTATACAGTTAAAAAAAGATTTAATTTCAGAATCTGTATTAAAGATGGATGAACCCATCCCATGAAAGCCAATTGCACACGTGTCTAACATTAAACGGTTACATTTAACCAGTTAGCCTTTTCCTTGCTACTGATTACGTAGCAATAGATCTCTATGCATTTTAAATAATTCATTGTATATTTTACCTAAAGACAGGGTTTTGGCTGCATTTTGGATATTAAATTGCTGTTTGGTGTTTCAAATCACAACAATGGCTAAAGTAATTTATTTGAAAGTAAGTGAAATCCATCTCTGAGAAAATGATCTCTGCTTCCAAGCTGCAGAAAAATTGTGCTTACCGAACTGCATTTTGTGTAAAATGTTTGATTCATTTAATTCCATGTCACTTGTTTTAATACATTTCACCTCTTCAGAAGATTCAGTGTGATAGCATTTATTCAGAACTGTAGTCCAATTTATATTTTGAGCTTCAGCAATTCATTTGTAGTAGCATTTGATATCTGGGTTAATGTCAGATTATGTTCTGTATCTACATAACTATATTGTTTGAACTCTGGGGAATTATAGACAGAACCATTTGTACTTATTTCAGCAATAAAAATTCATAGTTTTACAATAGAAATATTTAGCTTAGCTTGCAGTTTCAAGTCATAAAATATTTTATCAGAAATGTGTACAAGCGTTACAATTCCTTTCAAGACCTGTCTGCCATTGGATTAAATTGAGTGGATATGGTTTATAATAATGGTAACGAGTCAATTTCCAGCTGTATTTTCCAGTGCAATTTAGAATATTAGAACTGGCAATATGTGATTGTGGTGTGGTCACAAATAGGCATTATGTTCTTTTGTAGCTAAATTTATGTCCTTGAACATGTCCTAATGTAACCTGTAAGGGAGTAGAGGAAACACACAAGTCTTTAAAAGATGCAAATGAGTGAAGTTTTAATGTGCAAACATTTTAATGGTTTGTGGAACATCTGTACCAAGGCAAAAGTGCACTACTGTTGAAACTTATTTTCTGGGTTTGGACAGAATGAAGAAGAGTTAGGATCTTTGTCAGGTTTTTATTGCTTCAGAAAATAGAAGAAAGGTCTTGAGCACTGGTTCTCTTAAAGGTAGTAGGTGTTCTTAAACAGTGTTCTTAACAGACCTTAAACAGTGTAGAAGGAATGATTATGCTTAGGCTGCTCACCCAGAAGTTGGCTCCTGGTTGGCACTTTGCTCAAGTAGGGACTGGGTCTTCAAGGAAATTGCCAAGGGCAGAATTAATAAGGCTTAACCACCATGTGGAGTACTTATACTAATTACCTGTCAGGATTCCACCAATTTTAGCCATCCAGTATACACTTTGTGCAACAGTACACAGCCCTGATGACGGCGGACCTTTTAAAACCCCCAAAACACATTGGCTTTTGATGATATAAAAAGTCTGAATAAAATTAAATCTGGACTTTATACATTCTGCTTTTTGCGGTTTCCTCCTTGCAGACATATGTTTTTATTGCTGCCTGTGTCCTCCTTTAGGCCTTTCTCCTCCCCCCTTTGGTCAGTGGTTAGGAAGTAAGAGGAATTCTCACCATCTGAAACAATTTATCCACTTTGCATGAAAAGGAGATAGGATTAAGTTTTCTGTTTTACTGTCTCTGTCCCTTTTGGATTCTGCTCACTTTTTCATTAATGCTTTATAGACAGTAAGTAAAGTAAAGCTCATCAGTGAAGCAACATCAGTAATGGCCTGGCAAAAGGTTCTAATGTTTTCTCTTTTTCCAAAAATGAAAATTAGTCACTTCAATAGGATACACAGTTCTTAATTGCATAAGGCTAACCTGCTAAATGCACAAACGCTTTTACAATCTACTAACAATGCGGTGACCTAGCTGCTAGGGTATAAGCAGGGGTAACAATGCAACTTAGCTAAAACTTGTGATGTGGGAATCAGTATAAGTGGAAGGTAAAAGACTATGATGAATGATACAAGGTGATAGAGAAATAAAGTGGACAAAATATTATATCTTACAAATACCCAAAAAGGAAATGGGAAGTAAAATAACTGAATGTTGTTACCCTAGGACCGGAAGTTTGTTACTGGCAGTATCACCAGGTAAAAATAAAGGAAAAGTCCTGTTCAAAAAAAACAACTAATGCAGTTATCATATCTAGTGACCGGTAGAACGTTAAACTGTATATTATATTTCTGTTCTTGGGTTTAGATAAATCTTAATACAGTAATGTACATTTTTTTCTAAATGAAAGAACTAGTTTGTAGATTGGAAAACGTGGACAAGGCATGTTCAGGTCACACTGTTTTATGCCTGCTATTAAAGAAGTGAGTTGACATTCCTAAGAATGTGATGAGTCACATTTTACAAACCTATCTACCATATGCCAACTGTGATTTAAATACTGGAGGATTATGAGATTGTCACCTGCTTGTACTATGTGCTGTCATGTTGCATTTTAATCCTGGAAAGATGGTTTTGTAATTGGTAAGTCTCTTGCTTGGTGTGAAAACATTCTAGTGATACACTAGCGTGAAAGTATCTGATAAACTAAAGTTGAAGGTTCCCTAGGTAAGCTAGTGATGCTGCAAAAGTGACCTTCATCACGTTAAATAAATTAGTCATGATGCAAGCACACATTTATGTGACCATGGGCTTGTATGTTTACTAACGTTCCCCTCTAATGGCCATGACAATATTACCAGTTCAGTGCCTCCAAACCTTGTTAGCCAAGTATAGTTAATCTAGCATTTTGAAATAGTTTATGAGAAAGATAACTGTTTCACGTATGCTTTATACTTTACATTTTTCTTATAATTTTTTGCCATGTTTCAGGATTATTTACCAGAAGAATAGGTTAAAAGAAAAACATATAGGGGTCTATTCACAAAGCCGAGTGAACAACTGACCTGAAGTGAAGCGAGCCGAACGCTGTTTGGCTATTCACTTCAGGCTTGTACGGCTGATTTCAGCCGTATCTCGGGTGAAATCAGCCGTACGTCAGGTGGCTTCGGGTCAGCCAAACATGCTCAGCATGTTCGGCCGACCCGAAATGCAAAAGGAGTTCGACTCAGCCGATCCAACATCTGGATCGGCTGAGCCTCAGGCAGGCTACTCGCTGCTGTTCGGCCTATTCTCATAGATGCCGAACAGCAATGAGTGAATAGCCGAATGCCGCTGAGCGGCATTCACCTTGGCTATTCTGCTCGGTACCACAGAACCCAGAATTACCAGGTATTTTCTTTTGCTTCTGGTGGCCAATGGGAGTAGCAGGAGAGTGAAGAAGGTGAAAATGTGCTGCTGACAGGGCTGCTATTGAAGCCAGGTTCACACTAGGGTGATCCGTGACCGCAGGCAATGGAATTGCATACCACCGCTGATCACGCTTGTGGTGCCATTATATTCTAATATTCTAATTATATTCTAATTCCAGTCGTGCCAGGCAGATCGCACAGTTTCCTACCGCGATACCGCCCATGCCATCGTGCACAATCACGGTTGAAAAACCCCAGAAGTGCGTATAGTAAAAAGAGGTACATGCAACTTTTATCAGCAATTGCCGCATGGATATAACTACATTGAAATCAATGAGGCCACGCGGCAATCACGATGTGCAATCGTGCACCATTGCGCGGTCCTGAAACGTGCATCCCGGGATCGCCAATATCTGACCCTAGCCTAAAGTAAAAGGGCAAAGCACAGGAGCATATTAACATATTTTTTTGTTAATACACATTCAGTAAATTTTTTACTTTTCAAATAATTCTACAGTTCTTTTTTTAGAACGTATGTACTGAACAAATACAGCCATTTCTATTGATGTCAGAGAAATAAACATGTTCCAAAAATGTTTTAGTTTGTACAACATAGTCTGCACTTTGTAATTTAAGCAGTTTAATGGCAGGGTTGCATGGTATGTTATTTTCCAATATGTGCTGTTTTGTGAGTAGGCGGACAGAGAGGCCAAATTCTAACAAAGTCAGATGGTTTAATGAAGCCTTTGTTTCTAATGACGGGTGGCCTTTATAGGAATTTAGAGAATTTTTTTTATATATTTAAAACAAAAGTTTACAGATGGCACTTAACACGTATGCTTCCCTTTGAGATTGTGAATTTGGATTAAAAATGTGTTCATTGTGTACAACTGCCTTGTTACTGCACAGTCCTGAGCATGATGTAAACTTGATGTGCCCATTTATATAAGTAATCGTTATGCTGCATGTCATGTATTTATTGTGCATATCAACAGAATAAAATTTTCAGTGCTAGCTTCTCCAGCATCTCATCTGTTATTTAACCTTTATTTATTTCCTTCCACTAGTACCCTAGTAAAAAAGAAATCTTGTAGCGATTGAATGCTACTTGATTGTATTTATTCAAAAATCCTTTGAAACTGCTTCTGTGGTTGGTGGGCATGATATTATAAAATCAAACAGATACTAAATTTCTACATGCTGTAATGATAACATCCTCAAGAGCTTTCTCAAGTACAGAAATATAATTTAGCTCCAAATAAATAGAAATGGACCTTTAAGAACTCATGTGAAGAGATGTTATGAAACCATAACAACCAGATTTTAGATTCTAAATCTATAAAAACTAATAGTTATCATTTTTGATTGGATAGGGCAGTTCACCTTTGTCACAGTTATCTTCACAGCATTTTCACACCGTGCACATAGGAGCAATAATAGCAGCAACTAGTTCTCAAATGAACGCACACAAAAAAAGGACCGGGTGATTTATTATTCCTGAATATTGATATTAGACCATCAGTGATGTTGCTCAGCCATGCTAAACATGTGCCACCAGTCTTTTGCTGTGTGCCCTGGGTATTGTGCTTAGGAATATATGTGTATTAAGTTCTTTACTTTCTATTATTTTTGGCTCTCCGCCATCACATTAATCAGATCCGGCAAAAGTGCTAATTTGTTTAGTCTAATAGGTTAACAGCATTGCAACAACGTATAGACGATAAGCCGATTTCTCATGTCGACAAGGTGCTAGTTATAAAAGGGATTAGCCCCTAACTATTAATTCTATGAAGTACCTGTGGGAGCTATCACATCTCTGTATCACTACCAAATCATATTTAAATGGCCCATGCATTTTAGTATATTTTTGGGACCCATGTATGAATCATTGTTCACATTGCTGCCACAATTAACCAAAATGTGCTACAGCTTTAGTGGATGTTTCTTTTGGTTACTAGTCTAGGAGTAGGAACTCTTGCTTTCACTGTTAAGTGTGGATAATCCTATTAAGTAATCAATTTGTAGGAAAAACAATATTGGTTTGTAGTTGTTGTATTGTTTAAAGACACAACTGAAAGAAAAAACAATAATAGTCACATCATCACATTGAAAATAAGTAATTTCCAATCTAGTCATGTTTTATGTGAATTTGCTCGGCACCTTAGATATCATTAGTCTTTCTCATCGGTGGCATCCACACTGCCTCCCACTAGAGCCAAAAACATTGCTTCTGCGCCTAACAGTGGGTGGAAAAATAGTCCTATTATTAACTTAGGTTAAAGACATAATGACTATTTGATTGTCCTTATTCAGAGGCACAGTCATACAAAATATTAATGGTATGTTTTAAGCAATACAAAATAGAGCTATTAGTTAATATTTCATTATGCCTGAATCTAGAATATATAAACTGAAACAGAACTAACACAATAACTGACTTCAGTCTGTGTTGTATGGTACATCTATGAGAACATAACCTGATGCTTAGCTGCATTATAATTCATAGATGTGTACTATGAGCTATAGTACAATTATACATCACAATGCACTGTCTACTGTAACTGATACCAAAGCCATGATTACTTGAGATGTATTTAGACAAACAAAGCCCAGGTTGTTGATTGAATTCTTTTATTTAGACCATAGAAATTCATGTTGAATTCTATTGTGAAGTTATAAAGGCAGGGCAGTGAATAATTTATTTTTAATTACTCCTGCCTACTTACTCAGTGCTTGAGGTTTTTTTTTTTTTATCTAGGCATTTGCTCTTTGTGGAGCTGCAGTTGTGGCCTAGCTGTGTGTGTTTATAAAGAATTTAGAACAAAGAGGAACTTCATCTTTAGCTTAAAAAAAAAAGACAACAAAGGCACGTTTAGAAATGGCTAGTAATGGCAATCTACAGACAGATACTTATAGATAGGTGTAGCCTATTTCTTATTTGCATACCTTATTTTTCTTTTCCTCCCAATTCTTCTCATAGTGGCCATTTACACTAATGGCAAATGCATCCTGGGACTCTGATTCTTTATCCTGGAACACGTGACAGGGCACATTATCTCAGGGGGGGAAAAATGCCTTTCCCTGAGATAATTTGAGATTTTCCAGGAAGGCACTGGTAATGTAGGGTCCCCAGAAGGTATATGCTTTACCAGGGCTATGTCATCAGTGCCTTATTCAACCAGGAAGTGGAAAAATAGTAATTGTAAGTAATAGCAAAACATGTTTAACTAATGAATATAAGATGATTTTATATCAGCGTGCAGCACTGCATGCTGTGATTTTAAGTGAAGGTCGTCTTTAAGAGAAATTGACAGAACCTTCTGAGTTTAGCATAGTTGCAGTGTTTATAGTATCACATTAGTAGTTGTTTAACTAGTTTCACTTGTTTCACTTGTTGCTTGACATTTTATCACTGTGATTTATTAGGAAACCTGAATTTAGTGCTCCCAAAACAATCATAAATTGATTTTATGTCCAGAAATAAAAAGTCACATTAAAGCTGGAGGAATAGGGTTTACCCTTTTATCTAGGATATAGAAGTAGAAATAGAGTAGGGGACGTGTTACTACATGCACTTCCACCGTAATGTTTTAGAATTAATATGATAACAGGTATTTTGGATATTTTGTATGACAAGTGTTCCAGACAGGGCATAGCTAATGAGAATGTACATGCTAATTATAGTAAAGGAAGCAGAAGATTCTTAGAAGTCCTTAGTTTAACAAAGACATAAACTGCAGAAAGTAATATATCTACCTCATACAGAAACACTGGCAGCTCCAGTTTACAAGATTCCAGATCCCACACTTACCCCTCAAAACACTCTGGGCCTGTGAATTAATTGACAGGTGCATTTTACTTGCAGTTGACCTAATTCTGAACTGCATTTGACCTGCTTCAAGGGGGTTTTGCATTCCCATAGACTTGTACAGGAATGCAAAACCAGCCTAACATAAATAGAAACCCATTGATACAGGGCTCACAGTTATACATATATAGAGTGCTTAACATCAAATATGATAATGGTATAGCTTCAGTTGCTTTAAAGAAAACCTTTCAGGACAGCACTGGAGACAGCCATTGCCTGGGTAAGCACATTGCAGTGATCCTGCATGGGTGTTCTCTTCCCTAGGACTAGCGTCGGCCAGCCGTTGGCATCTACCTGCACTGGTTGGAATCCTCAGCTACTAACAGCCATGAAGATCACTTATTGTTACAATATATACAGTCGTATCTAGCTTTATTATCATGCTTGTTAAACTGTATGTGTTTGCTCCAATTATTACTACACATTGGAAAAAGAGTGCTCTATTTTCTAAGATATGTAAAGTTAAACAGTAAATCCAAATACATACTGTAGTGTTTGACCTACTTAGACTTCCCATTTTTCCTGTTTGCTGCAGATTCCAGTGTTTAAGCATGCTTCATGCTGCTGCAGGATTGACAGTGAATGATACAACTGACAGACATTTTGGTAGAAAGTTTGTAATTTGCCTTGAACAAAAATAGGAACAAACAAATTTAAACATGTTCAATATGACACAAAAAGCAGCACTAGGAAAAGGCTAACAATCGCAATCTCACTAAAACTGTAAATAATGGGGAAGAATAAGGGCATAATGAATGCAAATATTGTTATATTTAAAAAAAGCTTTAAAAACAAATGTACAAATTTGGTAAAGCAGTGCAAAGAGCAGTGGTGGTATAAAGTGCAAGAATCCAGAGCCACCAATCAAATTTCAGTTATTGTTGTCAAGCGTGAGCGTCGAACAGTGTGCTGCCTGCCGGGGGCTCGTGTTCGACACATTGCGGAACGAATTGACACAATAAATAAATGATTTCTGACTATTGAAACCTGAGAACTTTGCTAAAGCTGTTAGAATTACTGCCAATCCAGTGATAACAACTGCTCCCAAGCCCAGGAAGGGCAGAATGAGGGTTGATCTGCTTTACAGAGGGTCCTAATGAAGATTTAAAAACTTTTTAGATTGAATAATAGTTTTTCATGCTGCTCAATTCTTAGGAATTTAGGCTATTATGAACAATGGTGTCTTAGTTGTGATAATGTTGTCCTTGAAGAGACATATTTAGGCAGGGATTTGTAAGTATAATAAGGTTGCATAGTACTGAAGCAGAAGTATAATAAAATTAACACATTTTATCCCATGACTCCCACTAAGAAGCGTCCATCAGTAGTATCCTTATGCACATGAAGAGGGTGCCATAACACCCGATTCAGATTATAAAAAGGCAATGATGCAGACAACCTAACAATGCTTGTGGCCACTGGGTCTGCCTGGAGTGGGTATGCTCCTGAAACTATGTGAGATTGAATAATCACTGTTCTATTTCATACCACACAATTCTGAAGTATTTTAAACTATTATGAATAATGGTCTTAGCCGTGATAATGCTGCCCTCAAACAGTGAAGTTTACAGAAGGATTTAAAATGTAATTAGACTACACTGTACTGAAGTAGAAGTATATTAAGATGTAAAAAAATGGAGTCATAACATTTTTCAGTACATTATCTTTTATGAATATTACACAAAATATCGTTTTTATTAGTTTTCCATGAATGCGGACCATTTGAGCAATTTGGAATAAAGCCATTTATGGAAGCCTGTGTAATACCAGTGCTATTGTGTTCCCTGAACCAAAACACTTCCAAACTTTGCCACACCACAATGTAGCAAACTGTGTTCACAGGGATATCCTGCATCAACATGCCATTTCCTCACTGTATACGCAGCTAAGTAGCTATGCAGCACAAAATGCACCTCCTAGAATAGACCCCTTGTCTCATGGATGGAATAGCATGTCTAGTGCAGAACTGAATAGTCTACAGAGCATATTGATGCACTGATTGCTGACTGAAGTTGAGTGACTCAAAAGAGATCAAACCAAGCAACAAATAGAACTGTGTACTAAAGTTCTGGCTAAGTCCAGCTCTAACTAGTGCTTTTGTGCCAAGCTGATAACATGTGCAAATCTTCATGTCCAGTATTTCTGTCTGAAGAGTGCTTATCTTCTTAAGGTTTACCTGATGGTTACTTGCTTTTATTTTTTTTACTGCATTTGTTAATTCAAGAGTACTACCTGAAAAACCATGAATGTTACTAAATAAGTATGTATTACACATTTATTTTTTCGGAGGACTTGAGTGAGCTAGAGATCAAAAGGTCTTAGAAGACCGGAGAGGATGGTTCATATATATAGATATATATAGATATATCTATAGATATATCCTATATATATATATAACATACACATACTTTCTGCTTGTTTTGGGTGCAGAAAAGGACAATTGAAAATGATTCATAATCCATATAAGCTTGACCCAGTTAACAGGTGTAGCACAGTTTAAGACCAATCATCACCTTTCATAACCCCCACTACTTGAGGAGCTTGCTGCATCTATTTGTAAAAATGTGCTGGATACATATCCTTAACCTAGCAGGCTTTTGACCAGACTGGTGACATCACAGGTCCTTCCTCTTGTTGCCTGGTGTAAGAGATGGGCAGTCCTAACTGCAACACAGAATGTTTCTTGCATCATGTCGTGTGGGCAAAGTTCTGTGCTGCAGTAGTGTGAGCCAAGCCTAGAAGGATGATGCACCCCCAAGGGGGTGGATTCATGAGGGCCTGGGCCCTCAGAAAGTGGATTTAATTATGCTAAATCTCATTCAACCAATAAGATGAGTGCTATCTAGTGGGGAAGAAGATGCTCTAAAGGGGATCTGTGCAGGATTGCAGGTGAATATTGAAGTGAAATATATATTATGAGCTGGTCAATACATTTTTTATAACCTGAAGGTTGACTTAAAGTGACATTAAACCCTCAGATTTTTTAACATAAAACAATACTGTAATGTGTGCCTTATCTGCCTGTATCTGTTCTCATGCTGGGCAGAACTTCTGTTTTGCAGCAGACTGCCTTGTCTCTCGAATGGATACATGGTGTCTGTGTGCAGGTTCACAACCTGAGCCAGCACTACAGGAAGAGGCAGTCTGCTGCAAAGGGAAGTTCTGCCCAGCATGAGAAGAGATACGGATTTAAAAGGAAGAGCAGCAAAGAGAAGGGCAACAACCATGGATTACAGTAAGGCACACATTACAGTATTGGTTTATGTTAAAAAATCTGAGGGTTTAATGTCACTTTAAATGATGCCCTGTATGTGCCGGTTTTGTTTTATTCCCATTCATATTGCCATAAGCTAGAAAATCTTGTTGATATGCATATCTGCATTTATTATTTTACTGATAATTATCAGAGACTTAAATAATATCAACAGATTGGAAATAGGCAGGATCTGCATATTTAAAACAACATTACATTTATGTGCATGCCCTCGGTTTCCTAAGCTCCAGGAGCTGTTGTAGTTAGCACAGATTTCTGTAAATTCATTCAACTGAGAACCACTAATAATATTGAGCAGACATGCCTTGGTTCAATTACAATCAGCAGATATTTGCTTCTCCATATTTTGTGAACTCTGCTGGACTAATCTGGGCCCTGCTGTTGCACATAGAAAGCCTCTTTATCTGTTCTTTTAAGAGCAGTGAAATGAAATAGGTAGTCATGTAATCATTTACTTATCTCTTTGTATCAGAGCTTATGATGTTTGTAATGTTGGAAGCTGGCATTACTGTGTTTCAGAAACAATTATTTTACAGTACCATATACTTTGCAGAGAGAAAAAAGCAACAAATTATAGACCAAGCATCAAACAGCTGATACAGATTAACCCTTCCCTGCCTGAAATACAGCCTCTCTCAGATGTAATCAGCTAGATAATCTAGCCATATGAGCTGTGAGTAACTTTGGATACTTAGGGGTCTATTCACAAAGCTGCCGAGGGCAGCCGAGTGAATGACCGATCAGAAGTGAAGTGAGCCGAACACCGTTCGGCTATTCACTTCAGGCTGGTACAGTATATGAAATACAGTGTATGTATCTGCTTTAATCAGTTCTTTGCCACATCAGTTGGCTTGCAGATCATCTATGTTACTTTAACTACTGTTCATTCTAGGGAAGTTTTTTAATTGATTTTAAATGTCTTGTTGTGGATGTATTGTTCATATTCGTTTTTCTATGATTAAATATTCATTTTTTTGATTAACTACATGTTATACCTGTTTACTGAACCAGCTCCGAGTAAGGGATTTCTTTAATTAGGGGATAATCCAATTTTTGAATAATTCTTTATACAGTTTTATGAAATTATTAGTTTTGTTGTTGGGTTTTCTTTTTCTTTTTGTCCAGGATAAATCAAATTTGCTGGTTAATTTGATCTTTGTGTGCAGCCTATTTCATTCCATAAACAAGATTGCAAAGGTAGAGTTCTCAGTCAGCTGTTGGCACTCATATAATCCCTTGTTATGGTGTTGACATTTAAATATGTGTTCGGCCTATGTCTAGCTTTTTGAATATGGAGTCAAAAGGCATGTGCACAAAGACGTAGCTCTAGGAAACCTAGCAGGTATCACCTTTCCCAGGTCTGTCTAGTAAATTGGCCAAATTATGACTTAAACGATAATTTATTAAAAAAACACAGCGTGCCAGGAAGAAGTAATCTCCACAATAAAAAACTTCATAAAAGATCATCAAAAAGACACTACGTCAATTCCCATACAATGGGAGGCTCTGAAATGCGTTGTTAGTGGTACCCTAGTTAAACACGGCTCCAGATTAAAAAAAGAAAGGGCCAGTAAGCTGAAAGGTCTTTTTAGTAAGTTGTGTGAATTGGAGACCAGGAATAAAGCGAATGCCCCCCAAAACAATTATTTTACTCAACTATATGAGGTGAGAAGGAACATCCGCCAGATTCTGGACCAACAAACACAAATTGCTAGGGATAAAAGCACAAAATACTTCTATGAAGAAGGGGATAAATGCGGAAAGCTGCTGGCTAGGAAAATTCATCCTAGAACCTCTAAAACAAATATAACACAAATTAAGGATGCGAGTGGGATTATTCAACATTCCTCGTCTTCAATAACAGAAACATTCAGAAAATGTTATGCGTCTCTTTACTCAATACGTGGCAGGTATGCAGATATGTCTCCTGATAGATACATAAGTAAAATCCAGAGTTATCAAATCAAGGAAGCATTTGTCTCCTTAAAGGTCAGCAAGGCCCCAGGACCGGACGGTTTCGCAGCCAGATACTATAAACAATTTGAGGAATTATTAAGACCTTTCTTTATTGTTGTGTGTAATGCTGTCACAGAAAATTGTCCCTTTCCCACACAAACATTAGAGGTGCATATATCTCTAATACCCAAACCTGGGAAGGATCTTACAGAATGTGGACACTATCGTCCCATATCCCTAATAAATATAGATCTTAAGCTATATGCAAAAATACTGGCCTCCAGATTAAAAGTTATCCTACCCAAAATCATCCATAGAGATCAAACAGGTTTTGTCCAGGGGAGGGAGGCCAGAGATAGTACAACTAGGGTCATTAACTTGATATGATTAGCGCAGAAGGAGAATCAAGCAATGTGCTTACTCTCAGTTGATGCTGAGAAAGCATTTGATATAGTTAATTGGCTCTTCCTCAGGGAATCACCTTCACAAGTGGGTGTAGGAGAGAAATGTATAGCAAAGATAATGGCCCTATATGTAAATCCAACTGCAAAAGTAAGGGTGAATGGGGAATATCAAACCCCTTCCCTATATTACATGGCACCCATCAAGGATGCCCACTATCACCTCTGCTATATGTAATAGTGATGGAACAACTAGCAAACACTATTAGACAAACCCCTCGATTAAGGGTATACCTGCTACTACACAACATCATAAACTCGCACTATATGCGGACGACCTACTCCTATTTATAACCTCCCCACATGTAGCAATACCCAATATCCTTATGGAATTGAGGAAATATGGGGATCTGAGTAATTTCCATATCAATATATCAAAATCGGAATTCATGAACATATCACTAACAGAGGAAGTACAACAGTGTCTAAGGGAAAGCTACTCATTTAGATGGAAAGCCAAGTATATAGTTTATTTGGGTATACATATTCCTAAAGATCTAAATACTCTATATGCTATTAACTTTAAAGACTGGATAGATAAGTTCTTTGCCCAGTTCCAAGTATGGAGCAGTGCGAATTTGTCATGGATTGGGAGGGCTAATGTACTCAAAATGGATATTTTGCCCAAAATACTATATAGGTTCCAAACAGTACCCATTTTACTGCCAAGATCTTTTTTTCAAAAACTTAAAACGGCAGCAATAAAATTTATATGGGCTAGTAAAACTCCACGGATTAGTGTTAAAGTGTTAACCAGACCAAAATCAAGGGGTGGGTTGGGAATACCAGACTTCAACCTATATCATAAAGCAGCACTACTAATGAGAATGTTGGATTGGACCTATAGTAATCAAGTCAAGAGGGGGAGTAAACCTAGAGACAAATATAGCCATTTTCCTCTTGAAGAATATCCCATGGGTGATAGCAGATGCAAGACCACATATGAATACCATGCCATATCTAGCTAAACCAGTATTAAAAATATGGGATAGATCTATATATAAATACAATCTATCTTCCCTCCCAGGTCCCTTGACCCCCATAGCAGGGAACCCACAATTCCCACCCGGTATCCTTCTTAAATATAGATAATTTTTCTCATGCACAGATTTGGCAGGTTTTAGAGAAAGGAAAGGAAGTCCTAAAATCAGAGCTTAGACCGGAGAAACGGACTTCATTAGATATCTAAGGGTATATAAACCCCTAAATAGACCGTTCACTACATTTGAGAAGTTATGCCTGCGGGAAACAAGGGTTGAGCATGCATTATCAGTGGTCTATGATCTGCTGAGAGAGGAAGAAGCTAGAGGTCATACAAAATATATGAAGAGATGGGAACAGGAGTTGAGGAGGGAGATTTCAGAGGAAGAATGGGGAAGAATATTCTTTATGACACATAGTTCTGTCAAATCCTAATTTTACCAAGAAAAAAAACTTCAAAATACTCGCGAGATGGTATAGATGCCCTGAAGGAATTAAACACATAAACCCGGGAGAGTCAGATAGATGCTGGAGATGTAGGGTTGAGGAGGGCACATATCTGCATATCTGGTGGAGTTGCCCCTGAATTAAAACATGCTGGGAATTTATATTCAAAGTTTATCTATCCATAGGTAATTTAAGTGCGGAGAATGATCCCGTACTTGCATTGCTGTCCCTGATCCCTGGCCCCATAAAAAATATAAAGATAGATGTTTTAAGGTTTGTTCTGGCCGCGGCTAGAGTTAATATATCAAGGGGCTGGAAATCTAGGATTCTCCCTCATTAGAGGGGTGGGAGACTACGATGGAGGAAATAAGATACATGGAGGAACTAATCGCTGAGGATAATGGTAAAAAAGACAAACATGGGTATATATGGGAGAAATGGGAGTCTTATAGAAAGTCCGAAATATTCAGGAGTTTGATAATAAAAGATAGAGAGGAAATTAAAAAATATAGAGATGAAGCCTCCATAGAGTCTCTGGAATAAAAAGGGCCATCAACTAAATAGCTAAACTCAAATAATATTCGGAGTTATTTTTTTTTCTGTTGTATTAGATCATAAGTGCATTAGACCTGTATGTATGGAAGTAAGGGGAAGAAGGTTGATAGATTGTGGGAGAAAGGGAAGTCCGAGGGTGATTAAACACACTATTTGAGAAGAGAAATGGGTTTGGAGGGATTTTCACAAGGTTTTAGTAATTAGAAATATAGGATATATTAAAGGGGTTAAACAACACAAAGAATTTGATCCTACAGATGGATGATGTGCATCCTTGAAATAAGGTTAAAGGGCACTGTAGTCTTCATCACGAGTGGGGAAAAGTAGAGGGTTAATCACAGGTTTATAAATACAGTTAAGGGCTCCACATAGAAATAGGGAATATATTCACATGAGAGGTTATGTTAGGGTAGAGGGGGAGTATATAATATAAAGGAATTCACATTTAGGGGAGAGAAGATTATAGCACATATATCTATAAAATTGCACATAAGGGGGATCAGTTAATAAGGAAGGGTTACATGGATTTTTATAGTACCTGGACTTCCCTCCCCCGCACAAGGGAGAGATTTGGATTGAGTGGGAGAAATGGGTAAATTGGTAGAACAATAAGAGGTCTTGTAAAATAAAGGGTAAGGCCATGTACGTGTTGTAATAAAGCAAGGTTGAAGCTTTTCTCGAAAATTTAGAGATTTTTGATTAAAGCTTCTGAAATACCTGCCCTTTGATACGAAGTCTTTGATACATGTTCGTGACCAGAATGCATATATGTATGTATGCTTGTTTATATTTATAATAATGGAAATAAAAATAAAAATATATTAAACAAATTATGACTGCTGTAGTCCACTGTACATCAATGTTCTTTTTAATAAAATAAAGGATTTACTGTTTTATTGAATAAACTAAAACAAAGTTAAATTGCAAAATGCAGCATCTAGTAGCTACCAACTTCCTATTAGTGATTAAATCTGTAATGACCATATCTGAGCAATCAGGATGATTTACTATAGTAGTAGAGAGTGTTTTGTTTGCTAAACAGTTGTTTACTTAACGAATGAGATGTAGTTGTGTTCACTTCAATTATCTATTTATTTACAAGCAAAATTCTAATTTATCATCTATTTATTTGCAAGCAAAATTCAAATCTTTCCCTATAACATGATTTGTTACACCTAGGGAACGTACCTTCACTTTATTTAGTAAACTAAATGAGCATTCGCTTTGCAAACTGAAAATCAACCTAAATGGGCTACTCTGTATGAGTTATGAAATAAGGCTTTGCATGTTGTTGTTCAGGGGTGTATCTAATAATCCAGTTTACTGAGCTAATGTATGCAGTAACCTAAAAGAGAAAATTAAAGATCATGTATCATTAGTGAGACCACATCTAGCTGCTTGGATTGTGTCTATGTTGGTTTCATTTACTTCTGTTTATCATCTGTTGAACAGAACTGAGTTGGTACATTATAATTTAAATTTTAAAGTTATGTAATGCCACCGCCTATCATCCAGCTTTGGTTATAAATGTTTGCACTGAATGGAGGTACATTACTTCAGGTGTAAAAAATGAATTGTAGGACATCTGGTCATAAACCTTTTTTTGGCACTGAGAACAAATAATACTGTGAGCACCCGTTCTTTGCCTACTATCACCTGTTTCTGACAGTTATCTAGTTATGACTAAAAATTATCTGACTAACCCAAAAGTGTTAATAAAACCTCAATTTGAAATGTGATATATAGCAGAATACTACATGATCCATTATATTTGCGCTTTGCTTTTTGTGTGCAGGCTGTCGCTTTTTGCAGTCTTTATTTGAAGCTTCTCTGTACTCCATTACCATCTTGAGGGCGGCTCCACTGACTTGCAGGGTCCAATGGAACCACCCTTACATGCCCGCCTTAGCCTGTGATAGGCACCCATGTGTCTTGTTCTAGTGGCGCTAGGGACGAGGGTGGTTATGTGATGTGACTAAGTTACATACGCTTCAACCCAAGAAGGGTGTACATGTATTGTTTTATCAAAGAAGGAATAGGGACTGTCTAAAGCTGAGGTAGGCAGGCCTGGGATGGGGGTACACCTGTGCAGTGCTCTCAGTGTACGCTCCCTATCCTCCCTGACCGGAAGTTAAAAGCAATAATCGATCCATGAATAGCAACTGCCAAGCAAAAGTAAGAGAATAGGGATATATTCTAAAAATAGTGCTGAATATTTGTCCTTACATAAGTAACTATTTGTTCATAAAAAAAAACAGGAGGGTTCAATGCTACTTTAAAGCAACCATCTCATTTGTTTGCCAAAAAAAGTATAAATAACGATTCCACTGGTAAAAAATTCTGGCAAAAATTCAGTGAACAAAATGTCTGTCCTGAAGCTCAGTTATTCCACTATGTAGGTTGCTGTCTTGCCCCACATACAGCATATAGAAGATTAAACCAGGCACCATCGCAGTCCTCATGCTAGACACCTCAGCCCTTCCTGTGATAGCCATATGTCACTGATCCCTGCATACCTGAGCATTTAGGTGGCATATTAGGGATGAAGATAAGGGCTTAGCTGCTGACTTTTGGCAAAAAGTTTAAATGTGCATATCAATAATAGTTTTATCTAGTCTACTTAAGCTGCACATATTATAGGGGAATGATAGAAACAGCTGATGGAACACTTTATGAGGGGGCTACTGCGTTTGCATGCTTGGGTAATGGAAAGGCTCATTTGAAAGAGTTGCTGATGTAAAAGGAGGCTTCTACCTATATTACTCAGACTAAGCACTTCAAAATAACAGGATTACTTAAATTTTTTTTGCGCTGCACCACTACAGCCAACATGAACTGTTATTAGGACTGAAAATTAGTGCCCAATATATCAATAATGTTGGCTGTAGAGCACTAATGTAAACGATAAGGCAAATCGAATAGTGATAAAGGTGTGTACAGATAAAAAAAAATTGCATTGATTACTACCTCAACGCTTAAGCTCCAGCCTAATGTGAAACAATAGCACCAAACCTTACTGCTAACAATAAAACATAACTTTTAGTCTAAGAGTGAAAATTAACCTTTAACACATACCCTACTCTGGCACTTAACCCTTGACTTAAAATGAAAACCTCACGTCTAGCCTTTCTCTGGAAATGAACCCTTAACCTTTATACTAAACCTAACATTTAACGTTATGCCTCCCATTTACTTTCATGCTTAACGTAAGCCTCAAAATTAATCCCATAACATATAACCCTAAATCTAGGTAAAACGTGATGCATATTCCCCCTAAGCAATTTAATAAGAGATATACTATTAGAACAATATTTACCTTATTGTGCAAATACAATGCTACAATTGTTGCTATTAAAATGTTGGTACTGTTAGTTTGATTTTTTTTTTCTTCTCCATTGCAGACAAGAGCAAATATTTAATCAAGGCAGTTTAAAAGAAATTATAATAAATAATAATAATAATTAAAAAAGAGAACCTGAACTTCAAGTTTCAATAGAAACATATTTTCTAGGCCTAAAGTTTATAAATGCCTACCAAATTCCCCCACAATTTGCTCTTTTATGGTCGATCAAACACTGCTTTGGGCATTAGATCTATTGCTAATTGGTTATAAAATAATCATGAAGTATCAGCAGCAAATATTTAATCAAGGCAGTTTAAAAGAAATTATAATAAATAATAATAATAATTAAAAAAGAGAACCTGAACTTCAAGTTTCAATAGAAACATATTTTCTAGGCCTAAAGTTTATAAATGCCTACCAAATTCCCCCACAATTTGCTCTTTTATGGTCGATCAAACACTGCTTTGGGCATTAGATCTATTGCTAATTGGTTATAAAATAATCATGAAGTATCAGCAGGCTACCTTTTATGAGATATGTTGCCTGTGCCCTATTTTTTTCGGAAACAAGACACTGGTCCAAATACAAGATCCTGCAGATTAATACTCCGATACAATACATGGTCTTCTATGGTAATTAATTTGTGTAGACACAAACAAAACAAATCTGACAGTTGTATGTTGTTACTCTAAAATCTTATGTTTAAAAGATGGGTATACAGTACATAGTGTTTGAGACACTACCAGGCTTACTCAATAAACACTACATTCAGTAAATGTTACTGCAAAGTAAAGTAACTCTTAGCAACAAATCAGATTTCAGTTTACTAAAATCAAATTAATTTTTATTTTGACTCTATGCTAAGTTCTGTACTGTTCTTTACTTATTGTGCTCTCTTATTGAATAGGGCTGTTAGTAGTATGCAGCAGCAGAAATGACTCAGCAGAGGACATTGGGGTTGATTTACTAAAAACAAATCGGTTGCTCACTTTTTTTAGGGGCATTTTCATTTTGCAAGGAAGTATTCCCTTAGCTTGGTGAAAGAGGTGGAACTCTGCTGAATTCCGTCATCCAATCATGTGCTAGCAAAAATACTGTTCCACAGCAAAATTACATTTTGCCACATTCACTAGGCTAAGGGAAAATTCCCCTGAAAAGTGAAAATGTCCTTATAAAAATCAACAGTATAATTGACTTTAGTAAATCACACAGTGATTTCCTTTTTTTCTGATATTTTGAATTTTTCTTACAATTTATGCAGTAAGGCACAGCAACTGATATAAAAGGTTTCATGAAAGCCAGTAGCCAGCAGGATGTTGGTAAATATGTAGGTCTGCATTAACAACATTTAATATTGCTAGGTGGTAAACGCCTTTATCTTACAATAAATAATTTGATATCATATATTACACGCTGCCTTTCTTTTTATATGAGGATAGCATTTGAAGGAATATAGAGTGAAAAGTGCCAACATTTATAAAATACTCTAATGTCTCTGCAGATTTGCAATATACACATCAGACCTGAGACACCATTCACGGAAAACTTTGTCATTGTTCATTTTGCCATTAAACGGTAGTCATACACTGGTTCTCTGCCTGCTTATTAGGAGGCACTTTAGCACTTTGCTAAAGGCCCACACTTCTCCACTGAGACTTCTTTGCAGCATCGTAGTAATCATTTATTACTAATGCTATGCTTCAGATGCAAAGCAATGTTCATCCAGTCTTTGTGATTCAGTTCTTGCACAAAGTCTGCCTTAGTGAGATTGTGTCTGCCTTGACTATTCTTTGTGGACCTTATTAAACACTGTTTTCTCCTGTCCTTGAGTAAACCAAAACGCATTCCAGTCTCTGACATTGATATTGCATTTGATTACTGTTTTTTTTATTTATAAAAGGTGTTTATTTATAAAGCAATTTTGTCAATTAACAAAAATAAGGGAACCTGCAGCAACACGCAGGTTGCAGAATATAACAAAAGAGTTAAATATGACATGATAACACAGTAGAACGTACACAGATACACCACACACAACCAACCGTCCCACTTCCACTCCATAACATACAATCAACCCAGTAGTAGAAGGGAATGGATAAGAAGCAGTAAACTGGTAACAAATTCAACCATTGAAGGCCAAAGATCCCAGCCATGGACCCCAGTACGGTTCTTCTTAAAGTGACACTAAACTCAGGAGTTAAATCTTAAAAATGCATTTAAGTACCTTAACTATTAACATAAATGTATCTTATTTGTGTATCACTCAACTGTAGATCCTCAAATCATCTCTGAATTGGTGCTGACACTGTCCTTCCTTCTGGAGGGTGGCTACTTTTATTCCCCATGGTCCCTGTGTGTGTTGGAAAGTAGCCACCACTCCAAGCTCGCTTCCGTGATGGACTACAATCTGACATTTAATTTACTAATTTGTATAAAAATTATAGTCTATCATGGGAGTGAGCTTGGTTGGCTACTTTACAACACACACAGGGACCATGGGGAACAAAAGTAGCCACATTCCACAAGGAAGGACAGTGTCAGGATGAATTCAGAGATGATTTGAGGATCTCCAGCTGTGGATACACAAATACGCTACATTTTTGTTAATAGTTGAGGTTCTTGAATGCATGTTTAAGATTTAACTCCTGAGTTTAGTGTCACTTTACCATTGGCTAGGTTTTGTCAGAAAATTGAAAACATTTGAAAAAATAGTTCACTATAGGGCCTTATGAGTGTTTAGTGCTATATGTTTAGCCTTAAAACATCTGTGACATATACAGGTCTATTCACTAAGCTGCCGTAGGCAGCCGAGTGTATGACCGGCCTGAAGTGAAGTGAGCCGAACACTGCTCGGCTATTCACTTCAGGCTGGTACGGCTGATTTCAGCCGTATATCGGCTGAAATCAGCCGTACATCGGCTTGCTTCGCATGGCTTTGGGTCGGCCGACCCGAAGTTCAGAAGGAGTTCGACTCAGCCGATCCAACATCTGAATCGGCCGAGCCGAACCTCCGGCAGGCTACTCACCGCTCTTCGGCCTATTCTTATAGATGCCGAACAGCAGTGAGTGAATAGCCGAATGCCTCTCGGCTGTTCTGCTCGATCCCTCAGAGGGACGGAGCAGAACAGAAAAATAGTTTCAAAAGTTTTAAAAAGTAAATAGAAAACAATTGTGCGGAGCTAGCAGTGACAGCTAGCTCCGCCCAACAGCTTTCTATTGTCCAGTGGTTCTGCTGCCGTCAAAAAAAAACAACTCTCCCAGGCGCTCTGGGAGCCTCCTGCTCCCAGCCGCCCAGGAGAGAAATACTGCTTTTTCTTTTTTTTCTCTTTATTCTGACACGGAGCCGTGTCAGAATAGAAAAAAAATAAATTTATGCCCATTGGAATTCAATTCCAATGGGCAAAATTTCCATGAGGTGAAAAAGTTCCATGAGGTGAAGCCTCCTCCTCTGTTGTTTGCAGGCCCTAAGTGCACCTCTTTGCCTTCTCCTCCTGAATCAGTGTTGGACACTACTTCAGTTCTGGTGGTCTCCAAGGCTTCTATTGCTGAGGATTTGTCCAACAAAGAATCTCACAAATCCTTGATGGATCAATTTGTTCCTGAGTGGCAGCCAGCTGCTATAGCTCCCAGGCTTAAAGATACCATTTTGGTTCTTACCGATGCTGTGCATGCCACCTTAATATTAGCCTGCAGCTTCTACTAGTGCTGTACTAGTCTGAGATCCCAAACTATCAAAATGTTTCTGGTACACTCCTTGCCTGAACCTGTCTTGTATGATGACTGAAAAACTACTCCTAAATACTTTACAGACCATTACTCATTTAAATAGTCATTTACCAAGCAGTGGAGTATTCCCGCTATGGATCAAGTGATATCACATCTTAATAAAACACTGACCATACCTGTTGAGGATGCACCAGTGTTTAATGGTCCCATTGACAAATGTTTGGAAGCCCATTCCAATACATTTTTTTTAAGTTAGCAGGTTCTGCTATGCAACCTGCCATAGATTTAATATCAATATGTCAAAGCCTAGGGGAATGTATCAAACACATGTCAAAGGATCCATCTACCATCCTTACTGGTCCTGTATTGGTAGAGCGCTAAGAGCTTATGCCTACAGCGCTACACTATTGTGAAGACTGGTTAGTTGAGATTGTCTATCTTATTTCCTGAATATGTCTTCTGTCTGTGGAAATGCAAGCACTCCTGTTTGTTACAGATGCGTTTTGATGGTAAACATCTTTTTGGTGAGTCTCTAGACACTTTCATAAAGCATATCACCAGGGGTAAAAGTAGTAATTTGCCCCAGCAAAAGAAGCCTAGGCTGCAAACTGGAAAGACTCTTTTTCCTTCTGAGGCCATGAAGAGTTCCTTTGGTACTCTTAGGATTCAACCTCCAAGGCCAGACCCAAGCCAGAGGCCAGGTTCAGTCACAAACCATGGGGCCCTAAAGTGCACAAATCTTTAGACAAATCCTCTTCATTATAGCGGGAGTATTTGTTGGCCTTTGTGGGCACCTGGTCAGAAAGCATCTTGGATGCCTATGTAAGAAATGTAGTTTCTAGGGGCTACAAGCCAGAGTTCTGCTCTCTACCCACTCCCAGATTCATTCTTCCCAACCTGCCTGTGTCCACCATTGGGTTTAACTCCAATCTTTTCATTGTCCCAAAATCAAAAGGAAGCATCCACACCATCATGGATCTGAAATGTTTTCATTCAGGTCCAAAAACTTTGCATCAAATCCACCAGGTCTGTCATAGCCTTTCTTTGGCCTTTGTGTACATCAAGCATGTTTACTTGCATGTTCCCATCTTTCCAACGCATAAACAGTACTTCTGTTTTGCTGTGGGCACCAGGCAGGTGCTGGACAGAGCTGTTACTAAGAGGAAGTGCCCTGACGGCACTCACGACATTACCATACTGCCGTTATAAACAGAATATGAAAATATTCTGTTTACATTCACTTCTAAAGCAGACTCCTATGGAGTGAGATGGAGAAACACCAGAAGCTTAAAGTGACATTAAAGTCAAAAAAAATGTCCCCTTCCCAATCCTGCTGTGGGGACTTACCTTAAATGATGTCTCTTAATACGATCTTCTTTCCTGTCCTTTTCAGCTGTCCCTCCAGTGCTCCGATCCAGTTCTGACTCCTCTGTCCTCCTCTTCTCTCATGTCCCACGGTGTCTGTGCGGGTGCATGCTGCTCCATAGACTTACCTTGTGTCTCTCCTCATCTCCCGGCCGAACATCTGAACTGTGCATGCGCCCGCCCCAAGATCCTTTGCGGCCGCCCGAGACACTTCAGATGTTTGGACGGAAGCGCGCGGCGAAGATACAGGTAAGTATTAACCCTTTTAAAAAGGTTTTTGTTTTTGCCTATATCTACTGCTTGCTAGCAATAGATATAGGCAAAAACACGCAAGGGTTTAATAACCCTCTAATGCTGGACCCTGGCTGTCATGGACAGCAGGCGGTTCCAGCCCCACATTCTGACAGGGGCCTCCAGGAGCCGCTGAGACCATTATCAAATGGTGCTGGGACAAATAGCCACTACCCCAACACCATTTTACAATGGTGGCTGAGACTAAAGTGGTTAATGAACACAACAATCCTGTTATTTCAACTATTTACTCAAGAAAGACACATCATCACATCATTTAGAATATTAGTGTTTTAGATGATACTTCAAGTCCATTTTTCCATGTAATTACTTTGTTTCAGTTTTCTTTCCCTTAAAAATATCTAGGTGAGACAGTGAGTTAACAGAAGATAATCAATAGTTTTTTAGCCTCTGGCTAGCATAACATTATATCTGATAATTGCTTGTTTTTCATTTCCTCCACTATCTGAAAACCATTTGCGGCAGAATGTAGTGTGCAATAAAGGTTACAATGAGGAGGGAGAAATACGTTTTTAGCTCCTTTATTTTCAATTAAGTGACAGCCAAAGTGAAAGATTCTGCTTGGAAAGATACACTATCTGGATCAGTGTCTGTATCTAGACATGTGTAGATTGTCTAATCTATAGCAAGGGTGGAAGGTCACAATGAGTGGCAGCAAGGATATACAGTATGCATGTTTTTTTCTCTACATCCTCCTCTTGAACTGTGCTTTTGTCTTGGGTTCACACTGTTGCGGTGCATTTAACACATGTATGTTATGCCACATGTCAATGTGCACTGTGTTGGGCAGCCCAAATCAGTACATCAAAGTGCACCAAGAAAGGTGCACGTGCTTTTTTATGTAATACGCACTAAGCGCACCACGACGCTTAGTAGTGTATTACCATGCGTTATGGTGGGATATTGTTCATCCCAATAGCAGTGACTCGCATTTTTTAGGAACTAATCAATGCCAGTCAGTGGTATAAATATATGTTTGATCAGCTTCTGTAGACAGAGCTATTTATTGATTTGTTTATTTTATTATTTTTTATTGCTATCATCATTCTCTAGAAAGAAAAATAATAATGTGATAGTACACTGAAATTCAGGAAGAGCTAAGAGTCTGCACTGTGCAATGCAGAAAAGATTCTCAAGACCTAAGGGCATATTACATACAATACACACATACACAGGACATGCATGCAGTCCGTTGTCACGTTTTTCCACCATGGAGAGTTTTTAACATTAACAAGTCAACGCGATTGCAGAGTGAACGCTGCATTGTATAAAAGAGCACATAATGTAGCCACAGCATGGAATTAATCCATACATCAAGGAAGTTTATACAAACACGACAGTGCCATGGATGCTTTCCAAAACAACAAGGACTTTGATAATGATAAATAAGGGTATTTTAAGTTAAAATGCTCTAGCAGATATTTTCTGTGAAAATGGAATAGAGGAAATGCCCTGAAGAAGAAAATGCTTCATAGTTATTGATGTATTTCAAAGGCTACAAAAGGCTTCTCAGCTGTGGTTGATTTTCCAGGTGGCCTGTTGGAAACAACAAATGAAAATTAAGAGACTATTAGCAGTTTGTCGTTGCAGAGAATAGTTCTGCCATGTTATATTTCCAGCATTTAAAACACACACACATATTCTGGAAAACCTCCTGGATCAGCAGCCGACTCTGTAGTAATTAGAGGTGCTAATTAGGATTTTATAGAATTAATACCAATATACCCTGCATCAGACATAAAGTTGTTTAGGTGCATGTCTCTGCCAAATCAATCTCATTTTGCTGCTTGAGGCACAGGTACAGAAGAGGATATATTGACATGGCCTTGCTTCATTAAGCAATGCAAATAATGTTTTGGGGTTTAATAGCAAAGTAAATTTGCTATAATGAATACTGATGTCTTAAGCAAAGAAATACTATACTAAGAATTCAGCATACGCATGGTTTCTTTTTTAACTGTATAATGAAATAAAAACACAGTTTAATATGAAAAAAATAGATTCCATTTCTCAAATGATCTCAAACAGCAGAGTGGAATATGGAAAAAAAACACTCAGGGGTCTATTCACAAAGCTGCCGAGGGCAGCCGAGTGAATGACCGATCAGAAGTGAAGTTCTTAGGGGCATATTTGCAAGACAGACATCCGCCCACAATTTGGACTCATCACAATTTGTTCCACAACTGGATTGTCTTTAATGGTCTTGATACTAGTTGCTCAACATAGAATGGATACATGAATGAATAAATGAATGGTACAGGCCCCAGTCTGTTTTTAACCTCCATCTATTTCAGAATTAATGATTTTATTGGTTATTTGTGATTGGGTTTTTTGGAGGCTGCATGTATTTACTGGATAATCAACACTACAAATGAGGACTACAATTCTAATTTGCACATGGTGGCATGTGCACTTTACACCAATCACTTTCATAAATAAGTAGGGCTAGTGCCCTATTTTCCACTTTACGATGAACCACAGATTCTGCTTTAGGCATTGATCAGCCTTACTGCATTCCCCACAACCCAATATCTCCAACAAGCAAAATCATGACATTTCTATATACTTGTATTGTTATTTTAAGGTTTATTTAAAGTCTTTTAAATGTTGCCTCCCCATTGCTCTACATACAATGCATACATTTTCTACTACATCACAAAGTAATTACCTTTTTTACAGGTTTTTCTATGCAGTCACATGAACGTAAAGCTCTGGTGAACATGTCTCTTTGTGCACGGCTGACACCGCCGCTGACTCCCATATGATGTCATCCCACCCGTGTCCATACCTATAAGGTATTGTCAGCCGGGAGAGTTTACTCCCACCAGCTGCACAGAGAGACAACTTGCAAGAGCTTTGTGGTATAAATTGTTAGCTAATTTAAAATGTATTCTACCCCAAGCAATATAATCACTTATGTGTGTCTTTTTTTATTTTGTAAATGTAACCTGCTGGTGTTTTAAAGCTACAATTTGTCAGAAATACCTGTGATCCTGCCAGTTTCCCCGTTGTCCGTTTTCATTCTGACCATGCCAAGCACATAAGCAGATCCATGCTGGAGTGGTCAGTTTGTATCTCTAAAGAGACACAGGATGCCGCGCCAACACACAGCTTGCCTGTATATCCCATAGTAATTTTGTCAGCCATATCCCCCACCTAGCCCTGGTATATTGCTACTGAGTGCACATATTACAAGTGCCCACCTACTAATCTGACTGTTCCCTGATATCCAGAAGAGGCATCAGGCACATATAAAAGCTCCTATAAACATTAAAATGGCTTATTTTGACAAAGCTCAGTGTGATTTTAATAAAGAATTAGTATTTCCTTTATTCCAGTGTAAGTAAGTTAAATAAACACATTTTGGCAACCATAAGTAGCATACACCCACTATATTGAAAATAAAGCTCTTTCCTCATTTGTGGCCACTGTATTAGCTGTATACCCTAAATCTACATGAACAATATACTCATATATGCTTTATAAAATGCTTATTACAGCTTTTAATTACACAATCCATCAACATAATTCCATTAATTATTTATTTAATCAGATATTTTCATCGCATTTCAAAATTACGAGGGTCAAAGCTGTAGTTAGCAGTGCTCAAATAAAGGCAGGTAGTGGGCAAGGGACTAGTCACCAGCCTTGTCTGTGGTCTCTGATCTTTCCCCATTACCGACTTACCAGTCCTTCTTTTGCACTGCGTCTCTGTATGGAGGTGGCTACACAGGAGTCACCTGTATTTTCTTATTACACATGGAGGCTCTGCTTCCTACTTAGTACTGCTGCATGGTGGATGTGCCTTTGGCGTTTCTTCTCTCACCATGCAAGTTTACAAATGTGTTAGTTGTCTAAAAACAATTAATAATTTTTATCTCTGGGAATTACATTTCATCCCAGCTTTGTTAATCAAGAAGACCAAGGGTACCCATATAACAGACAGACAAGCAATGCTCCTTAACATGCACCTTAGCTATTTAGCCTGACCTAAGATTATCTACCAATCTGGCCAATAAGAGCCAGATCAGGCAAGTGTCATCTTATGTCTATGGCAAGTTGGTAACACAAACCCATGCATTGCCCATGCTGGATAATCTACAGGTTTGCTTTAATCCCCCTCTCTCTAGAAGTACATACTGATTTGTCCTTTGCACAGCTAGCTTGAGCAAGGCAAACCATTGTTTACTTTAGGTTATGGACGTGAAATAGTGATAGCTACTTTAGAAATAATAAGTCTGGATATCTTAAAAATAATAGAAATAGGCATGAAAAAATGGAAAGCCCGATTTAAAATGACTATGAGATAAACATCAAAGTACTGTATGTATTCACTAAACACACCATACTTTCCCTTTAAGATAATTAGCTCTTGCTTCTAGATTAATAGGTGGTAGGTTTATACTGTACTGTAAATACTCCTATTTCACATTCTGTAAATTTCCACATCACCCTATATGTATTTAATATTCCATAGTAACTTCTGGCACATCATGCCAGGGCGATACTGTGTCTGCTTCTAAGCTGCTGAACAAGCATTACAAACAACTTTCATTTTTTATGCATATGCACCAGTGTTTTCCAGTGCTAGCACATTAGCAGTAAACTTTGTATGTATTATGCATGCAGCACTGGAGTTCAAGAAGCAGCTAAAAGCTGTGATTGTCCTACTGTATGAGGCAAAATTACATTAAAATTCTTCAGATACATTTACAGCCATTAGATGTTTAAAATTGCTTAATGCAAGTGGCTTACTTCAGAGAGAAAGAGAAGCAGACTCTAGCAATTTCGTCCTTGATATCTTTTCTATCTGTGTCGCACTTTCTTTGGAATTTACATAATAATGATAGAAAGTGTTGCAGCACACGTCCCAACGTTAGTTACTCTCCCAAAAGGCTAAAAAAAAAAAATGCAGCCGATTTAAGCAATCTAGGTCAAAAAAGACCTCGATTTTACAGATGAGGACATTTATGCAGAGCATTTGTATTCACTGGAGAGGAGGAATGACAGAGTGAGGCTCTTCTTCTAAAAGTCCCCAGTGCCACCGACGGCTGACAGCAAACCTGGACTTGCGCCCAATTAACAAGAATGCAGTCATAGCGTACAAGATTCATAGACAAAGAATGGTGCACAGTGGGATGATTCTTCAGTTTTAGCTACTCAACAGTCACCAGCCTGAGAATTGCTATTCTCTTGATGTAGAATTTATATGGTGACGTGAAGACACTAATGGTATCAAAACCTATTATGGAAATGTAGCGTGTACAATACAGTAGAAAGATAAACATAAGCAAGTCAAATGATTTCTTTGAGAGTGAATATGCGCTAGAGTGTTCCACCATGGCAGTAGCAGCTGAAAATGCCTTTATTAACCTGGCCAGCAGCCAACTAATCATACTTCCATTTGCACATCTGGGCGCCATTTACTTAATGCAATAAAACAAATATCTTTCTGTAGGTAATAGTGTTAACTCTTTGTGTGCCATTTAAGGAGGATCTTATGATTTTTCATAAATTATACTGCTTTTTGCTAAGTAGAGGTAGGCCACCTTTAGAATATTAACTGATCTGTGGGACCAAGATTCCTGTTTATTGTTATGTGATTGATTAGACATTTCTGCTGGTTAAGTGAAAACATAAGGAGGGGAATTTATCAGAACTGGAGCAGACAAAATCTGGAGTAGTTGCCCAATGCAACCAATCGGCTTCTATCTTTCATTTTCAAATCTTAACTGAACAAACTGAAGAGAGAAGCTGATTGGTTGCCATGGGAAACTGTTCCAGAATTTGTCTGCTTCAGTTTTGATAAATTCCCCGCATTGAATTTAATGTTAAAGTGTATAGGTTTTTAGATAATAAAATGTATTTCACCTAAACCAGTGTGTAAGTTGTGTTGTTCCTATTGCTTGCATTAAGTGACTATGGGGCTGATTTACTAAAGGTAAATAGACTGTTCACTTTGCAAGGGAATTTGTACTTTGCAAGGGAAATGTCTGTTAGCTTAGGGAATGAGGTGAAGCTCAGCTGACTTGCACCATTCAGTCAAGTGCCAGCAAAAATACTGTTGTTTTTTTTTCCTTGTACGTGATTGGGTATTCTTTGCAAAGTGATTTTTCACCACATTCAGTAAGCTAAGGGAAAATCCCTTGCAAAGTGGAAATTCCCCTGCAAAGTGAACAGCTTAGTTGGCTTTAGTAAACCATTCCCTATATATCCTGATTAATGATAGCTGAATTAATGCAATCCCCTGTTGAGGAGGTAGAGTTGATTGATGTTAAACTGCTTAGTGGGGAATGAGGGATGCATTCTGTACCTGTGTGAGTGAAACATGGTTCATCTCCTGTTTTGATTTTATGGATCAATAAAGAAGATGCTTTCGGAAAATGTTGGTGTGCCACTTTTTCTGCAACAGTATTACCAGTGATGAGCTTAGTTCTTTGTAACCATCTTCAGAAAAAAAAAAAGTGCTATATAGAAGGCAGTAGAAGGGCTGCAGGAGTCTACTTGCTGAAGCCTGGGCTGTGTAACTTCCTTTTGCTTTGCTTCCTGCAGAATCACCAATCATATTCACACTTTGAATGCAGATTTGAACCTGATTGGTGGTTATGAAAAGCTACTTACTGTTGGACTTTTTATATCAGGTTTTCTGTGTGTGAGAGGCAGCAAGGAGGGCATTTCAGCATCATTGGTAGGTGTGTTCCAGGATCACTAGACTACAAACAAAAAGGCTTTTGTAGAACAACAACGTGTGAATGAAAAAAGGAGCTGCTCAGCAGGTAAACAATTCTGCCTGTGCATAACAGAAGTATTCATGGCTTATCTCCTCCTTGTGTTTTCGCGTGCATTTGAAGTACCCACTGTGCCCAGTGATGAGAACAATATAATGATTGTGGAAATTGTGTATGTCTATTTCTGTCCACAGTTATTGACAATTGCGTAAGAAATGGTAACAAAAATATTTCTCGCTTCTAGTCTTCATCTTTGGCAATAAGATAGACCTTAAGGCCCCATTCACATTTGAGAATGGGGCCAATCGCATGAGTTTCACGAATTGCTCTTTGAGACTCATGTAAACAGCTTCAGGCTGGAGGTGCTTTACAATACAAGGACAGCTGCCAGCGATTTCTGCCATTTGCAAGTAATCACACATGCTGTGATTACCTGTGGATGATCACCCATGGATGAAAACAGTATGCATCTAGGAGCAATTACAAGCGAACGGTCGCAAATGGTTGCAGACACTAGCAACTGTCACTGTACAGTGTCTCCCAGCTGTTTGAATGAGTCTCATGGAGAAATTTGCAAGACTCATGCAATCAGCCCCATTCGCAAGTGTGAATGGGGCCTAAAAGTTTTAATATTTTTCAACCTGACCAATAATATTAGATTAGGTGAGGCCAAATAACTCTTGAATTGCACCTAGACACTAACAAACACATCTCCTATTGCACTCTTTTTTTAGTTCAATACATTATTTTCTCCATCCTCAACAGATCTCAACAGAAGATTCAAAGCAATGTTCTACTTCAAAGTGTTTATGCGGCATAAGTAATTTCATTATGTCTTATAAAGACAGATATATCACATGAGGTATTCCTAAAAACAATGATCTTGCTAGTGAAAGGTGTTTGAGGGCAAGCTTTGTTGAAACAGGGCTACCTATAGGTGTTGCTGGGTACTTGTATAAACTCAATTCCAATGTCTCTATAGGAATAGGAATGCCTACATTTCTCTCACATGAACATAATCACTATACAGGCTGCTGCATCCACCTTCCGATTATGAAGGTTAAAGAGTTTTTACATTTCATAGGTTTTAGAATCAAATGGACAGCCACGTGTACAAAAAAGTGCTGGGTCTACATACCTGAACTTTTAAGACATAGAACTGCTGTAGCCACAATATCTTACACCTTATGCATGTGAGCTCCACTCCACAGCTCCACATGTGCTGGAGTTCTATTGTCAATAGCCCTACCTTGTTGTAGCAGTGATGCCCCCCCCTCACAGAAGAGACATAGAGGATTTCATACAAAACCCTATAATGTTTTCTTATTTTTTTTCTTTCACATGCTTTCTGAAAGCTTAGCTAGTAAAATTCAGGGTGATGTCAAAACCTAAGTATAGGTGGTTGTAGAAATAAACATATTTATATATAGATTAAATGCAGTATTCATCAGTCTTACCATCAAACAGAATAAGACCAAACTTCATATTCATGAGATCATGAAGCAGACACAGCAAGGATTATAACAGGTAACCTTGCACCTGCTAGAGAGTAATACGAGCTGCCAAACATTACGTGCACCAGAGAAGATTTATAGCCAGTCCAATGAGGGTAGCACTCTAGGGAGAAGTAGCTACAATGATGCTGTAACAATCAGCACCAGGCAAGCGGACAGCTCACCTGACACTAGCCAGTTAAACAAGAAAACATACTTGAAACTCACATCTCTCAGATCTCAGCATACTAATGTTAGTGTAACTGCTCTAGAAATCACTTATGAACTTGTATTCCGCTTCAGTACTGTAACGGTTGCTTAGAAGATATTATTTTCCATAACTCTTTTAAAATTAGAACCACTTTGTCTTCTGTTCCCAAGCACTGCTCTCATAAAAATCCCTGATAAGTTATCCTCTTGGATAAACATTTCATGTAATCCATTACAATGTCCTGTGTACAAATGCTGTAGTACCTTACTAGTAATTCTAACTCTATATCATTTCTTAGTCTCCGAAAACTGAAATTTTGTACTGTGATTTTTAGCTGTGTATAATTCAGTATTTGCACTGAAAGATGTTCCAGAACTTATATATTTCATTGTAAGCATGCTGACTTCTTTCTGAAAGACATAATAGAGGTCCTAAAATATCAGTATTCAAGTTTTAAATATAATTACATATATATATAT
>NW_017307645.1:418287-451513 GCF_000935625.1 Nanorana parkeri
CATATATATATATATATATATATATATATGTATATATATTATGAATAATACAATATATTTTGTTATTAAACTTTATTGTTGAAATAAATCATTTTACAATATGACCATGAGGCAGGTCTTATCACTCTGCGAGGAACAGATTAGAAGTGCCTGCAGCAGAAGGAGCTAATGAGGTGACTGCCTGGGGATTGAAGGAACGAGTATGTTTAGGAGAAGTTAGGAGCCAAGACTGAATCCTATGAAGGGCTGAGCCAAATCTGGATAGAAATGCAAGCCACGTGAAAAAGAAGCTGAAATAATTGGAGAAAAATACAAAGATGATACAAAGATGAGATGTTTATTCGTCAGCAGCATGGTAACAATTATGATATGCACATCAATCGTGGGATATAATTGGCCAAATAACTGGCTCACAAAGGATGATGGGAGTTTAGAAAAAACAGCCACAAATGAAGGGTAATTTCAGATCTGTGCTAAGCCAGTTATTAATTTCAAAGCAATGTGGGTGCAGAGTGATTGATTGTAGAAAATCCTGTTGGCACATCAAGTTTCAAAATATGCTGATCTGACGTCTCCAAGGCAACATACTGTATGTTACCGGGCGCTAAAATTAAACATGTATCTTGAGTGCAATTTCTGTTTAATTGGAGGCTACTGGAAGTACTGTCATGTATCCTGGACCGAGTCTCCAGCTGTAAATTTTATGTTGAATGATAATTGCTGAATTGCAAGTTATGTTCTTCTAACAGATTGCCTGTGTAATCTATGCGGTTGCCCTGAGATAGGTACACAATTATGTCCCATTTTGCATGTCATTTTTCCAAATTAAAGTGTTAGTAGTGTACAGCATTATTCACACCAAAGAAGAAAACTGACAAAACTAAATTGCGGTTATTTTAGTCTACTTGGATGGTACACTTAGGAAGGAGTCTGTGTTTACACAGTAAAACTGGTCTTTAGATTGGATTTTATTAAATAATAAGTGCACTGTAAAGGTGCCCATACACTGCACGATTATCGTACGATAATCGTATGCGATTGGTTTTTCGTACGATAATCGAGCAGTGTGAACGGAGACGTGCGACCGTTTCTACTGTACGGTCGCACGTCTTCTGTCGAACCAGCATGTTCGAAAACTAGCCGGGAATTGTACGATTCTCGGCTGGTTAGAACGGTGCTCGGAAGATAAATGCTGAACGGGCCGGTGTGCGCACGCGCACACTGCCCGTTCAGCATTGCGGTCATCGGAAGCCCGCCCCTCAGGGGGGTGGGCTTGCGATGATCGAGAGTGCGACCTGCCTGTCCAAGATAGGCAGATCGTACGTTTTTTAAATCCCTTTACAACCATCGCAAGACTAAAGTCTTGCGATGGTTGTACAGTGTATGGCCACCTTTAGACAAAGTATGCTTATCCTTTTTTGTCTCTTTGTCCTTACCTAACCAACCACCCTTCCCGTCCACAGATGCATACTAGCCTCAATCTGCTAGCCACGGCCTCCGTTGACAGGTTACATCTCACTTTATGTCCTACTGTCCTGGCAGCGCTTATGCATTACAGCCCCATAGACTGATATAGGGTTTGTGTCTGGAGGACTGAGGTAAGTATGCTTCTGTGGAGGGGGAGGGTTCAGATAGATCAGGGCAAAGGGGCAAAATTGATAAGTAAATGTCTTAAAGTGCACTTATCCTTTAAAGGTAAACATTATTTATCTGCGTATTAATCCATGTTTTCTCATTGTTAACATTAGGCTTGATTGGCTGTATCATTTCTTGTGATTGCTGGTGCCTTTCTTTACTGCCAAAAAAGGAGAACAAAGCTTGTGAGTTCTAATGATATGCAAATCCCATAAATAATTCCTGCTGACTTCACTTTAACAAATGAGTGGCAATGTCAGTCAATGTTATTACTGCATAGAAGGCATATCTGTGTTTTCAAGTTCCAGGTTTATTGCCAGCTTTTAAAAGGAAAATAGGGTGTGCTCTTAGTAAGCACACATTATGATGTGAAAGTACATTCTAAATTACTTTTACAGTTTTTTTTACAGTTTACTCGCCTTGCTGTTCCATGTTATACTATTTTTCATGAAGAGTTTATGAATGCTCCCTCTAGTGGTCATCTGTATTTTTGACATTATAAAGAATATGCCTGCCTGATATGGAACTTCACATTTGTAATTCTCTGCATCCAGTCTTGTGATTTATGCACCTCAGTCAAGACGCACAGCCAGATCTAATTCCTCCACTGCAGCATATGCCCCCAGCTTGCTGATTGGAGTGAAAATGTGAAAGAAAAGTACCACACTAATGAGGTAATGGATTTACGTAATCTGCTCTCTCACCCTGGCTGCATGTTCCTTGTGGCTGTCGTTGCATTTTTGTTAGTGAAATGGTTTTCTTTCAGTTCCCTGCCTCTGGGCCCATCACTGAGAAGTGAACTGCTAGCACAATAGTGTAAAGTTTTCCTTTTAGTCTAGGTGTACTGAAAAAAAGAGTGGGCAAACTGTGCTTCTTCAACCTCAACCAATCTTTTGTGGCTATGACTTTTTAATTATTATTTTTTTTCTTTTTTAATAATTTGTTTTCCCAGTGTCATATAAAAATGTGCAAAATTAAAAAATGTTTTTTTTTTATTTGCAAATAACGTTGCAATGCTTGGAACCATAAGCATTGTTTTTGTGTCACTTTAACCAGATTGATCTGGATGCACAGTAGATTAAATTTTCATAGATAACCTGTTTAGAGCTGCAGCTAACGATTATTTTCAAAATCGATTAGTTAGCCGATTATTAAGTTCGATTAATCGGTTAATCAAGCTAACACCTTAGCTAGAATGTTAACATCATTGTTCTACAGTGAGATCAGTCTATAGGATTCTAGTTAAAGGGGGTCTTTATGTTTTTAAAAAGCACAATAATAGTGGCCTCATACATAGAACTTGGGAGACATCCCAGGTCTAGTGCTCCATTGAGTGTTTGCAGTAAAAGAGGCAGGATAGATTGTTTATAATTCTTGTAGACCTCTATTGGCAACCCATCTGGACCAAGGACCTTACCATTTTGGAAGCTAGCAACCGTTTGTTCCATCTCCTGCATAGTAATAGGGGCCTCTAGGTCCAAGGCATCTGACACAGATAAAGTAGGCAGAGTTATACCTGAGAGATACCTCGTTAAGTCAACATTAGACTATGTTGCTTTAGAGGTATACAGTGAGGCATAGAATTGAGAAAAAAAATCTCAGAACAGGTTTACTTTAATCATTCATTAATATTTTCCCTAAATAAGTTCCAAGTAGTACGACTTCCATTTCACACCTGCAAATGGGGCTGGATAGCACAGTCTCACGAATTCCTCCATGAGACTCATGAAATCTGTTGCGGGCATACGGTGCTGTATTACCTTGCAGATGACGGCACCTGGACGCAAACGGACTGCATCCAGGTGCGTTTGTCCGCAGGTAACTGCAGTCCTTGCGATTATTTGTGGACAGCGGCATCTGTCATTGGATTATATAGAGTCTCCCACCTATAGGAGATCGTATAAGTCTCAAGGAGGAATTTATGAGACTCTGCGAACTGGTGTTAATGAGTCCTAAATAACAACCAAAAAAACGTGTCTCTCCTTCATATACCAAGCAATATAATAATATTTGTTTATCACACTCCAAGATACACTTTTAGCATGCACTATGTAATACTGCAGCTTCCTGCATCAGGCCCAATATCTCCAATAAAAGTCAACTGCTATCAGGATATCTCTGTCAGCCACAATCAATAAAGAACCATGTTTCCAACTCTCAGAGGTGGTGCCTTTAATCCCATATGCTCCCAGATTATCATTTATATGCATTGGAATAATTCATATCAGTAAATGACCGCTTGACTATTTAAGGTGTACAGTTATTTTACATAGTTACATAGTTACATAGTATTTGAGGTTGAATAAAGACATTAGTCCATCAAGTCCAACCTATTGGGATCTCATTCTAGGAGTACCTGTACCCCTGTATATTACGGTCCCTTAATTCTATTTTTTAAAGCCAAAATATTTGGGGTGGAGGGAACGGTTAGAAGCACTTCCTAGCTCTAGTGGTCATCCATGTTTTTTTGGGAAGATTTAGCCTTGCATTCCTTCCCAGAGACAAATTAAGTAAAGAGAAAACGGAGCCTGCGACAGCCATCACAGAAGTCCACAATGGGAGATTTCCATTCACCTCCTGTTCTGGGGTGGCTGAACTATAAAAGTGAGGGAGATGCTCCAACAGAGAAAAAGGGCAATACAAATCTGATAGTGTTTCCCACTATAAAAACACAAAAGTTTTGGTTGCAGTTCCATTTTAATGGCAAGAGAATCTTAAAGAGAATTAGCTGCAACAGGGCTTATCTGAGAATTTATTCTTAGATTATTACAATTTAGAAGACTTACAAGTGAATGATTTTCTTTGCTATGGGGTAAAATCAACTGGTCAAATAGTAAAATGTACTTATTTTTTAATTTATATGGAAGCTGTTCACACCGTTGTGGTTTGTCATCCGATGATCGCAAGGTGTGTGGCCACCTTTAGTTGGGAGAAAAATTGAGGCTGTGCTGTCGTGTTTGAGAAAAACCCACAAGCATTAAAGTATAACTGTAGGAAAAATGTTTTAAAAAAATGTTGCTAGAGTAGTAAGGATGTTAGAATCACTGTCTGTTTTTTTCTTTTGCTTATGAACTCTCTCTAACTGTCCTGATCACCAATGGCACTGGGAATAAGAGTGAGGGTAAATCCAAAATGTTCAGTTGCCACCACAACAGAAATAGAGGGAAAATCTCCCAAATGAGCCACAGGTGGCTTTAACTCTCCCCTGCTCTTTCCCCCAAAAACCCTAAAAAAACAAGTTTTGGCTGTATTTGGATCTAGTAAGGAATCAACAGGTAATACAAATATATTTCAGGGAGGACTGCAGAAACTGCTATGTTAATGCTGTTGACAGACTACATCATATATGTCATTTTGTTACTTTGTCCACAGTTCAATTTTAAATTGAATAAAACCCTTTTTTGTGTACCAAAGTGTGCCTTCTGGTATGTTCTGTGAGCTAAAGGGAATGCTTTATCAGCATCAGCAACAGGTGGTAACCAATTTGTTATTGGTAAGAAAACATAATGTGCTAAAGTTGTTACATAATTTTTTAGTTTTTGTCTTTTTTTCACATTTACTATTGGAAGCATTGCTAAAGGTTTGCTTTTGATCTTCTAAATTGGAGGAAGCACCTGATATAACTGGCCTCTTGCTTGCCTCTCTTGAACTGCACTGGATTGACAAGATGACAATATCCCAATTGAGATTTCAGGCTTGTGTGAAGTAGACACCTGATCTGCCTACAAATGCATTTACAAAAGGCTTTCATTCACAGAAAGAAAGAAAAAAACCTTGGCAGGACTTTTCTAATTTAGCCTTCTGGGGCTGCAGTCTCTTGGTCTGTCAGCTTTTAAATCCTACTGCAGCATTAACCTTTGCAACGCTGGAACGTTTTGGCACACAGTGGGTTGTAGGGCCTTCTGGCAGTGCAAAGACTAACAGTCTTTTCAGTTCACAACACAAATGTTTCTTGCACTGAATCTGTCATCTAGGATTCCATTACTTGCTAAGAGAATATAGAACCCTGTCATCAGATAATCGTAAGGCCTGTGTTGAAGTGCTTATTTTATTAGACTGGAAAGTAAAGCAGATTTTAGACTTTTAAGTCATGGTAGGCTCTGAAAAGCATACTGATGTATGTTCTCACATCCTGTGGTCAGAGTTCAGATCTTGGCACTAGATGATAATGCTCTAACTATAGGAGAATTATAAATTGATGTTTCTTGCCTGTTTAAAATAAACAAAACAAAATGCCAATCAATTCAAACAAAGATAAACCAAACATATGTATGCTGTCACTGCTGCCTGTGTATCATAAGCACATCTGAAAGCAGGTTTTTTTCTTGATAAAGTTGCACTGCTGAAAAACCACAGGATCAAGGGAACATCAATCATAGAAAAAAAAAATCTGTACAGTTTTTTATTGTGGTATATTTTTGAATTGGACTAATAAGACTACACTTGTCAATACTACTCCTTTATTATTAACCTCAAATGCACACCGTAAATGCTTCTTCACACAAAGGGGTTGATTTACTAAAGGCAAATAGGCTGTTCACTTTGCAAGGGATCATATTTCTTTTCGTTCTATGTGTTTTTGTTTTTGTTAACCTTCGATTCTCCCACCGGTTCCGCCCCCCTGCGACGCGGACACTCGCAAGGGAGGGAACCCGGAAGACCTGGTGGGAACCATGCCCATAGGAAATTATGAGATTTCACTGCTTGAGCGTTTTTCAGCGCTTCGATCAGCGCTGAAAAACGCCCAGGTGTAAACCCAGCCTAATGGTCAGCAGAGCTTTCCTGCATTCAATCAACCCCCCTGCTTAGTGCATATTCTCTTGCAAACCGAACAGCCTAGTTGCCTTTAATCAATCAACCCCAAGTTTTTCTGCACACAACCGCACATATATGGTGTAAACCGGGCACATAGAAAACAATTATTTTCAATGTACTCTGTTCACACCATACATGTGTGTTGGTGCTCAGAAACATGTAACAGATATGGTGTGAACAAGCCCTATCCCATGCTGGGACATGCAACAGGTTAGTTTTAACGCGCACCACCCGAGTAGCACAGGTTCAACTTTGCTTTGCTCTTCCTCTGTTGCGTTCAGCTTTTGGGAATGTGTACCCAGTACTTCCAGGGATGGAGGATCACATGATTAATTCTCCTTCCTCACATATCATGTGCTGGGGGGGGAGGGGGGCATTAAAGCAAAAGCTTCTACTTTTCCCTACTTGGACAAGCGCTGGCTTACTTTAAACCTTTGAGCTGTGTTACAAGTGCATCCCAAAGCTTTTTTTTTTCCATTTTGTAAAGAGCACGGAATGATTACGCAATTTTTTCCTTCTGTATTCCACTGATGAGGTTTCCCTTTATTTCTTGTCAATACATTTGTTCAATAAATGTAATTAATTGTTCTTATATTTAGACTTTAATGCAAACTTGTGGCCTCCTAAAACCTGGAAAACTGTTTTCTAGACTGTATGGCAGGTGTGTATGAAGAATGATATCTCTTATTCAGTTTCCATAACCCCGAAACCTCAAGTACTTTACTGTGGCCAGCGTTTGCATATCTGCGCTGTGGCCCACTGCACCCTATCCAACCCCCTTCGTCTTCATGAGGCTAGTGAAGCCTGTCAACAAATTTGATGCACAATATGGAGGTGCAGGGGTAGGGCCAGACTACCACATGGCAAGTTCTGGATTCAGTTTACATAATAAAGTCTTAGTGCTGGTAATGCCTTCTTTAGTCACAGTTATGGTACTTTGCGTGCGGTTCTTGCACTGTGCCTGATTTAACTAGCTGTTATACCACATAAGGCATACTAAAGTAGCACGTCATACAGTATTATCAATTAGTACTCCTGAAGTGCAATCACAGCTTGATAAATCAAGGAAGGTCATTAACATAATCATAATAATTATCACCATCCATTGCAGTAACAGACAGTACATTTTCAAATTGCCAGTATTTATTTATAAATGTCACCAATTTTTGCCATGCATTTTTACAGTATCACAAATCAAATGCTGTAAGTGACATTACAAGCATTATTTTTACAAGAAATAATGAGTCTTGCTTTTTAAGATTGAAAAGATAAGATGTTATTGGAGCCTGGAATTTTTTGAGGGATAAAAGTCCTGTGCTATTAAGGCATGACAATTTTTCCCTTTTGATTACAGAGATGTGTTCAGGCCACTGCAAAGGCCTCAAATGTTTCTTGGCTTTTTTGATTGCATCATTTCATGGATCCATAATATGAAATTTCACTTGTGCCACATTGGTTACACAACCATGCAACTGTCACTTTGTGCATCCAGTATTGGAATGGTCCCTGTCTATAGGGTGTTTTTGTTGGTATTCCAATAAGTACCTGATATTGTATTGTTGAAACACTGACACTGCCTGACAGACCAACTTGTCTCACAACACACCTGCCCTCTACTGCCTGTTGCAGCCAGTATCCAAATTTGTTCATTCTCATTCTTTGACAAATTAGCCTTTTATATTCAATTCTGTTGCTTCTTCATCCACATAAACAGTATATAGAAATTTATTTCCAGGTCATGATCCATTTCTTTCAGGACATGCCACAGTTTGTTAAAGGAGAACAATGAGGTGAGTGCTTTTCACTCACCTCATAGTTCTAGCCGACCTGTGACAATGAGACTGTCACAGGTCGGCTCAGTAGATCGGGAGGTGAGCGAACACATACCGGCGTTGGCTCACCTCTTGATCCTGTCACAGCTCTCTGCCGTGACAGGGGAGGGGCTGGATTCCCCCTCCCCTCTCCAATCCGCCAGTGCTGACTGGTGGATCGGACAGGGGAGGGGGCGGGTACAGCTGGCTCTGCCTCTAGATAGGCAGAGCCAGCTGTCACTCACGTAGCTGGGCGGATCCAGACATAATTGTCGGGATCCGCTTCAGCTGCGGAGTCTCAGTATACCGCGAGCTGGAGCTCGCGGTATACTGAGCTTAGGGTGACGGGAGGATGCTAGTTTGTGTCCTCCCGTTACCCTAAGGAGAACTATGGGGAAAAGCCTTAACCCCATAGTTCTCCTTTAAGGTTATTCATGTTATTGGAGTAGCCAATAAACACATTGTGCTCTTCTAAAACCAGCTTGTAAATTAGCAATTTTCTTTAAACATCACTCAAGCCTTGGCTGCAGGATCTAGTGTATTATTTTGCTAGCATCTATAACGCTTCAAACATTTAAGAACTCTTTGACATTGTCCTGTTTTCATATTAGGTTAAATAAAATCAATCCACTGACCACTATTTTGTTTGCCAAATTTGTTGGTATATTATCAACAACACTTTAGCAGCATCATTTTGCAGTGATTTACACAGTTCTACTGGCATTCTCTCAATTCCTATATTTATTGTTAGCCCTAGAAAGGGACTATTTATCTTCACTTTCAATCTTTAGGATAGTTAGCAAACTAGTAACTATAATGCCAGGGTCCTTCCTGCATAGTTTTTCTGTATATTTCTGCCATCTCTCCTTTAATCTACCCTGCTTCTGTTAGATCCCTACCATTTTTTGCATCAAAGATGCAAAAAACATGTATATTCTCTAAAGATGTCTTTCCCATTCAATGCTTCCATTTATTGTTATTTGTTTTTATGCCTTTTGGATGTCTTTTTTTCCCTTTCGCGTCCTCTTCTACAGTTCTCTATTCAATTCGACTTATCATTTGCTATCTCTGATTCCTTTTCTTTGTTACCTCAAAATTTAGAGTTTTATTTCCCGGAATTATAGTAAAAATCATGAGATTCCGCCATTTTGTCTCATGATGTGACTCACTGTAAGCTCTAGGTATTGTTAGGATTATATGGAGCTCCTGCATGTTTGGCTGTAAAGCATTAGAATTGGTTTCAGTATTGACCATATGGTGAAGTCCATATGACAAATCTTCCCCATTGCAATACACTGAAAATTGATCCAAGCAACCTACCACAGAAAGCCTCTATCAAAACTTTAAATCAGTCTTTTGGTGGCAGTTTGCTTTAAGAGGTTGAATCAGTTTTATGGATTTTTAAATACTTTTTGAAAGTGGTAAACATTTCTATTAATTTGAGTAATACATGGTGTATGATTCTATAATAAAGCTCATCACTAAACTTAGGTTGTGGCAAGTTCTGCTCAGTCACAATTATATTTTGCCTTCAAGTTTGTTTATTAAATTAAAGAAAGATAAAAATCATTAGCCAAACGTTACAAGTTCTGTTATCAATGGCTATTTTGTCTTCTTAGGCCTTCATTTATATAGTTTGCCTATAATTATTAGTGTTAATGCTTTTTAACTCCAATAACATGGTTACTTGAGTATGTTATTGGAACAAATATGTGTTCCATAATCTGAAAGAACGACTTGTGTCTCTATATCTAGTGGGAGTATGTATAATTGTGCATCTGTTTACAGCAATCTGTGGTATCCTTCCTTTAAATTGCTAATTGTTCCATACTCATGACATGTTCATCAAACAACTATACCTATGACTAAATTGGAATCACATAGAATGCAAAATTGTTCAAACTACAAAGTGCATTATGACAGTATATAGGTGAATACCTGTGATGAGGAGGTGGGCAATGTAGCAGGCTCAAGTGGATTAGGGCAATGAAACCGAGCCTTAAAAGAAGTTCCTATTTTTGTGAAGCTGTTCCCCACCTATTTTAAGGCATATTCTGTTAAGGTGCCCATAAATTGGCTACATTTCGGGTGGTTTTTAGTGTACCTGCCGAAATTCGCAGTGTGTGGGACTGTCAGCTCCCCTTCAGTCGACATTCCTTGATCAGTTGATCGTAGGAGCTGGCTGGAAAATCTTTGTGCAATCAGAGCCAGCAGCCAATGGTCTGCCCGCTCTAATCGGGTATTCTTACAGGTGTCGACGGCACCTGTCAGAATACAATGCAAACAGCGGCGTTCCTACTTGCTGTTTGTGTTAATGGAGGAATCTTGTAAATTTCTTTTGTTCAGCCCACGGGTTGAACAAAAAAAATTGACAGGTGCATGGCCAACCTTACCTTTACATTTGTTACTTTACACTGGGTGTTTTGTTCTGGGTTGTTATATGTAAGGATGGAAAATGATCAGTCCTGATGCAGTTTATCAAGACTTTTCTTCAAAATGCTAGGCCTCATAGGAGATGGACTACAAGGCAGTCTAAGGTGTCTCAATTTTCTTGGTCAGATAGGTGTCAGTCAAGCTAGAATATTTTCCCATTGGGACTGCCTCTGCATCAGGAGAATCATACAGGAAGGCCACCTTCATCTTTTTATGTGTGTGCGTTTAACATATTGCACAGTGAGTACTTGTAACATTAGAGAAATTGTAACATTATAATGACCTCCCCACACACCATTCATGGGAGAAGTGTACATGAGCTTTTAAGAATGTGCTTGAAACTAATCAGTTTGTTCTGGCCCTGGCATCATGTGCTACTTTAAGCCATTTGAATGGCTTAAAGAATTACCGGGGAAGTGTTACTTTTTAACTTTGCTGGTTAGGTTAATTGTTAAGGGATGTGTTAAGGTACAGGCTAAAGGTTACCTGTTTACTGTTGTGGGGGAATTAGGCTTTCGGGGCTCACTATAGGGGTAAGGTTAGGTGTTAAAGTGGAAATGGGGAAGGGAGGGAGGGTGAGGGAAAGAGCAATTGCAAAAAATTAGCAAGTATGCAGATACTTGTACTATATGGTACTATATATTCATCCTAATCTGCTGATAACAGCAACATGCTCTCCCTTGCTTTTCTAGAGCAGGAGATGCCATCTGTGCAGAAATGTTACTGGAAGGCCTGTGATGATCCATCTCCCACCCATGCATGGGCATGCTAAGAATTATGTTTCAGTGTAAACTTCCACTTTAAGTGTTCACTCTTTGTGACAAGTGCTATCCCTCCCACCCTCCCCTACAGTTTACTTTAAGTCACAACCTTTTTAAAACTTAAAACACTTTTTAAATGCAACTATATTATGTTGTTGTAATAAATTATTAATCAGATGATTATTTTTGAAATCTCTAAATTAAGTTGGTAATCAGAGTTTTTTGTGTTCTAGTAACAGATTGTCCTGTCAATTTCTTAAGCAGATCAACCAAGTGATGGGTCTGAACAGTTTGTACATCGTATGTGTTAATAAAAGAAAGAATGGGTGCTTGTTGTGTAAATATATTTTTTTTTTAAATGGCAGGATAACAGGCCATTTTAAGAGCAGTTCATTGTTCATCCACGAGGCTTGTGCTCATACCCTTTACTTTACAGAAATAGTAAGAACAAATTATTTAGAAAGAATACAAAAGGCACAAGATTCCAAAAGATACATCTTCTAAAACATTTCTGTACTTCCAAACTAATGAATCATCTCTGGTGTATCCATCTATGAGCAGAACGCTTGTACAGAAAATTAGTTTTGTGAGAGACAGAGTATTTAAATAATTTTGTATTAGGAAAACATTCCCTGCATCATCTGTTGAGGCTTCGCCTGTAAACAGGTTATCTCTGAGAAGCTGATAATCTGCAGCTCTGTGCAATGTTCTCCAGAGGTGTTTGGGAAAGATTTCCCTAAGAACAGAAACATATGTGATTTAAAAAGATTTGCTTTGATCCAGATGGATTTCTTTACTGTGAATATATTGTACCATTTAAAATGAAAAAAATATTTGCCAGCATTTCTATTTTCTAGAAAATATTTGACATTCTCTGTATCTTAGAGATTTCATCTTGGAAATAAAAGAAAATCACAATGCACGCACACTAACCAATGAAGAACAAGTAAGGGCAATAAATAGTAAAGGATAGTTTTAGGAATCGGTTATCAAGCCTATTTGCTATAAAAACCCAATTTATGCAAATTATCAATATTCTAATGTAATTTAAATAGTATCTTTGAAACCTTTGTGTATTTCTACTTTAACTGGTTTCATATAAATTATTACCGTTTCTGTCTTCACCACTTGTAGTTTTTAATAAACAGATTAAAGTGTACATGTCACATGGCTCCTAAATGTAGTTCATTTGGCGGGACTGTTCCTCTTTTTATACCAAATCACTTAGTTGTCCCTCTGAGGTACAGACCTCTAAAAATAATTAAAATACTGAAAGTGTCATACTACATTAAATCTTTCATCCAACCTCTAAATTATTGCATGTTATTTTGAAAAGGCAGTATAAAGGAAAACTAGAGGTGAAACAAGAGCAGTTGTGGGTTGCAAATTTGAATATTTACATTTTTATTTTCTAGGTTTTAGTTAGGAAGAAATAGTGAAAATTAAAAAAAATTTTCCTGTAATTCATCCCAATACAACATTTACGAAATTAGCACAAGGCAAAATATTTACTCTAGCATACATTGAGTGGCCAGATTATTATGACCACCTGACGTTTGTGGGCAAATTAGCTATAATTTTGCGCTGAAGTTGCTAGAGGGCCAGACCATTATAAATAGGGAAGTAGGTTGTTTACCACGACAGTAGAAGTGATTTTTTTCTGAAGATATGGGTAAACAACGTGATTTAACAGCCTTTGAACGTGGGATGATTTTTGGCGCTCAAGCCATGGAGCGAGTATCAGCAAAACAGCAGAATTTGTTAAATGTTCAAGAGCAGCTGTTGTTGAAGTGTTTAAAGACTGGACTGTCAGACGAAAATCTGGGTCTGAACGTGCGAATTGTGGCCGTCAGCGACTAGTCTATGTTAGGGCAGAACGGAGAGTGGCAAGACTGGTACAAGACAACAGAAGGGTAACAGTGCAGTGTCAGGATTCCTCGCATCACTTTTCAACATCTCGTGGAGTCACGAGGCTGCCTAACAAAGTCATCTCATAGAGTCTTCTTGTGGCCCAACGAAGTACTGATGGGGTGGTCATAATAATTTGGCCACTCAGTGTATAACCCTCAATGTCTGATGATTAAAAGGATATCACATAAGTGTGATTTTTATGTAAACTTGTCAAATGGTAAAGCTGAAAGTGAAGGTTTGCATTTTACTTCAGGACAGCTTTATTGCCCTGTTTGATTCTACATATGATACACACAGAGGACATGAGCATGTTACACTTATGCTGTAAACACAGATTATGTCATTCAAATCATCAGACATCATTGTTGGGAGGGCAGAATAGATCTAGATATATGTATATAATGTAAATAACATATTATAGATTTGTTTTCATCATGGGTGTGCTGGATCTGGTCAGTGAGTGGAGACTGAATCTAGTCCTCCATGCATCTATGCAGCAACAGATCACATTTAATAGTGATCTAGTGCTGGCTGTAATCATTCCAGGAGCAAAGCAGTTACAGACCGGATAAAAACTGCGTCCAATGTATTCCAATGGTATTTTGGGCTCTAGTTCACACTGCAGCGTTCAGTTCCAGAGCGTGTAAAAAAAACTGCAGCAAGCCCTATTTTACCTGGTCTGGAACGCAAATGCATAAAAAACGCATGCAAACGCCCTGGAACACAATGAAAGACAATTTAAAACTAAAAAAATTGTTTAAAAAACGGCCCGGAACGCATATAAAACGCGGCATAACCCACTGCACTGCGTGTGCAGAAACTCATGCAGATCTGGTCTGCATTTGGTGTGAACAAGCCCTGAGGGAGTGATCTGCTGCTGCAGGGGGGAAGCAGGTAAGGGCTGCTTCAGCTTTGCTCAATCCACCCTACTAGGAGGAAGTCTCATGATATCATACTTTAAATGTAAAATGTAATTTTTTAAGGGTACTGGTTGTAGGGCTGTCATCCGGATCCTGGCTTCACTGCCTGAGGAATTAACTTCCCTGGAAGATGCATGCAGTCAGTAATGCCCTCTCTTATTGTTCCAGGTCCATCCAAAAATATGTGGATGACAGTCTGGAAGCCTGCACCTTTTAAAGGAGAACTATGAGGTGAGTGCTTTTCACTCACCTCATAGTTCTAGCCGACCTGTGACAATGAGACTGTCACAGGTCGGCTCAGTAGATCGGGAGGTGAGCGAACACATACCGGGTTCGCTCGCCTCTCGATCCTGTCACGGCTCTCTGCCGTGACAGGGGGAGGGGCTGGATTCCCCTCTCCCCGCTCCGATCTGCCAGTGTTGACTGGCGGAACGGACGGGAGAGGGGGCGGGTACAGCTGGCTCTGCCTCTAGATAGGCAGAGCCAGCTGTCACTCACGCAGCTGGGCGGATCCCGTCATCTACGTCGGGATCCGCTCCGGCTGCGGCGTCTCAGTATACCGCGAGCTGTAGCTCGCAGTATACTGAGCTTAGGGTAACGGGAGGACGCTAGTTTGTGTCCTCCCGTTACCCTAAGGAGAACTATGGGGAAAAACACTGACCCCATAGTTCTCCTTTAACAAGTCAGCAATATCAGCTAATATTGTTTTCACAATTAACTAAAATTAGGTTTACAATTTGTGGTACTGCTGAGGCAGCTTTATTGGTACACTAGCATAAGCTAAATAAATATATGATAGTACAAACCACTGAAATGACATTCAAAATTATTTTTTTTCTTGAACTGGCATTTTATTTTGTAAGATTGCCCCCTAACATAACGATAAAAGATTTCCTTCACACATGCCGAATGTTAAGTATAGTGGTAGTTGATCACAAAAATCTGAAAATTACCCAATTATATATACAGTATACTAGGTCAAAGATCAGTGCTGTTTTTATTTATTTATTTATTTTTAATTTAGTTTTAAATACCAGATATACAAAAGATACCAGCCTGGCAAAGCAGGCACATGGCTTAGCAGCATTCCCCATATTTTACTAGCCTACATACACAGTGTTGACAAGCACTGGGCCTTTCCATACTTACCAATTTACAGGGGTTAGTAGATTTTATAATGAAAAAAACGCATACCACATTACCCACTGCTCATAAAGCATGTTATATTCAAATCATGCTGGTGTCTATCAATGCCTATAAAGGTTCTTACCTGATGTTAATAACCCATGAAAAAGAAAAAAATTATAATCTCGCTGCAGTATTTCAGCAGAGAGAACAGTTATGTGCCTTTTTTTCCAGAAGGATAATGCTGTCATTCCCTTGTGGTTACTTCTGCTTTTATTCCTATAATCCTCTGTTGTCTAGTCCTATTGTAAACATAAGACTAGTGTTGTAGAGTGCTCAGATCTGATTGACTCTCAGGCTACAATCAGTAAATCAATTCCTTGGCATGGAAGGATAAAATATAACCACACACGCACACACATTTACATTTTATTCAAATCTCATTACATATTTCCTGCCTATGATTCATTCCCTTTTCTATCTTTTCTTTTGTAGGAGTTTACTATAATAGAGCACCATTCCCAGAGATCATACGGTCACTACCCAGGGGTTTGTTACAACTTGTAATGTGTACTAGATAGCCAGTGAAAGTATTTATTTTTAAAAGCCATAGGTTGTTGGTCTGTTAGCTCTGCACACAAATGAAGTGTTAGTATTATGAATTGTCAGCACAAGATTCTATATACCGTTTTGTTGCAGGATGTACAGTATGAACTGTTTTCTAAACAGAGCTGACCAGGCCAAATGAGTCAAGATGACCTTAGTACCATCAAAGCTCTAAATTACAGTTGAAATATTTCTGCTCTATTATCTCTAAGGCATCACCTGATGAATGTTTCCGGACAACTGATTAACTATATGATTTTTTTTACTACTTTAAAATTTGCCTTTGTTCTGGAGTCCCCACAGACCTTTACTTTGAGTAATTCTTTATTTTTAAGTGTACTGAAAGCTTCAAAACTGTTAAGAAAACTGAAAACAGTCTGGGATAATCTGTTTTTTCTTGGTTTAGGCAGACACATGACAGATTCGATTTGGTGACTTTACATACTTACTAATACATTTACATTTACTAAGCCATCCACAACTCTGCCCCCGGATATATCTCAGACCTTGTCTCAAAATATCACCCTAACCGTCCACTCCGCTCTTCCCTAGACCTCCTGCTTTCCAGCTCCCTAGTCAACTCCTCCCATACTCGCCTCCAGGACTTCTCTAGAGTCTCTCCCATCCTCTGGAACTCTTTACCCCAACCTGTCCGTCTATCTCCCACCCTGACTGTCTTTAGGCGTTCCCTGAAGACTCTTCTCTTCAGGGAAGCCTATCCCACCTCAACCTAACCACTGAACCATCACATTCTCAAACAATTCATCCCCACACAGCTACCTCCTCATGTATCATTTCCCCCTCCTCTTTCAGATTGTAAGCCCTCAGGGGCAGGGCCCTCCTTACCATCCTGTCTTGAATTGTATTGTAATTGTAATGTCTTCCTTACATTGTAAAGCGCTGCGCAAACTGTTGGCGCTATATAAATACAGTAATACCTTGGTTTACGAGCATAATTCGTTCCGGCAGCATGCTTGTAATCCAAAGCGCTTGTATATCAAAGCGAACTTCCCCATAGGAAATAATGGAAATTCAGATGATTCGTTCCGCAACCCAAAAATATTCATATAAAAATAATTACAATACTGTACTGTAATATAATACTCTACAAAATATAAAAGAAAAATAAACCAATTACCTGTACATTCGTGGCTGGTGTGAGGGGGACAAGAGAGAGGAGGATTATTGTGCAGGACCACTTTCACTATCACTAATGGAATCACTGCTATCTCTTGACTAGATGGAATCTTTTTCATTTCGTGAAACCTTAACAAGGAATCTATCCAATGTGACATTGCATTGTCGTTAAACAGTCTCATCGCTCGCACTGCTACAGCCTTATTCGGGTGGCGCTTTTCTACAAAATTTTGCTCTTATTGCAAGACATTGCTTGTATATCAAAGCAAAGTTTTTCAGAAATGTTTGCTTGTCTTGCAAAACACTCTCAAACCAAGTTACTTGTAAACCAAGGTATTACTGTACTATGTAATAATAATAATAATAATGTACTCCTGTGACCCAAAGTCAGCATATAGCAGGCTAGTGTCATGCTGCAGCCAGGAAAGATGTCAACAATATTTAGAAAAGGTATGGTGCATATGGTTAAAGTATGTCTAATGGCTACTATGTGACATTTTAAACACATCATAAATTCTGTTACTATGTGATACATAAGCCTCATTATGTAAAAAAAAATTACCTTTACCTCCCTTGAGTGAGCTAAATTCTCCTTAATTTGTGCCTTACACACTCCCCTTCCCAGACACTGTAGCTCACAGTGGTGGAGTTGTGGTAGAGCAGTGCTATCGATGCCGAAAGCTTTGGGCAGGGCTAGGTGTGGCCAGCTGCTTTACAAGCTAAAGGCTTGTAAAGCAGAAGTGCCAATGCCAACAGCCACCCCTGCAATATCTTCTCATCCCATTGTAGTACAAGTAGGCACAGCCTATGTGAGGGAGATAACACTGCTGCACTGCTCCTAAATTCGTAGCAGTGTTGTCACCCTATTCACAGGAAGCTGCATGAGGTGGACTTAGTGGTAGGATCAACAGGTATTTGTTGTCAGGGGGACTAAGGGAAAACTGTAAGTGCAGATGCATTTACATGTAAGTGCTTGGGCACATTATTTTTTAATGGGAGGGCATAGTTTTGTTTTAATGTGTCACGTGTACCCGAGCTGTTCCTGAATGTTATTTGCCATGGAAATGCAGCGTGTTTAATTAAATACATAGTAATGCATTTAAATGTATAAAAAAAAGTAAATTCAAATAATTATACATAAATACACTTTAATCCATGAACACACATACATTGAAACATGTATAGGCTTAAATAAATGCAGTAAAAGACTGTAGGGAAAAAAACAGCAAACACAAAAACTCAATCTTTTTATTTTACATCTTCTTTCAACAAGCTTCCAAATGCTAAGGAAAAGCAATCTTGTGTGAACTAGCTCTAATGCCAATACAGTTAACTCTGGTTGTATGTGTGAGGTAGTTAAAGTTTTCCTGTGGGAATGCTTAACATCTACTATTTCTTTTATTAAAATGTCTTCATGAAAGGATGAGGAAGTATTGGCTACATGTGGTGTTCAAGCCAAACGTAAATATTTAAGTGACTGTATTCCTACCAGCCTAAATGCCTGGAGACAATAAAAGGGAACACACCAAGTTTTTACGTCAAAAACCTAAATGCAATCCCTTCTTTTCTAAGAAAAGATTTTAGACTTAGAAAACCAATTTAGCAAATTGTTACCATATCTGACAAAGGATTAAAATGGTTCGAAGAGAGTGTTGATTCTGGAGTAGATGGCAAATAGTACTCAAATATAAATGTAAATGTAATTTTAGAGCAATGTGGTAACTATTCCTTTTTGGGGGATATTCTTTATTTATATAAGATTTGTTGAGTACCTGACACCAACAATGTCTAAAATTGTGAACAAATAATCACTGATACCATTGATTCCGTGTCCATAGGTTAAGCTGGAATACATTGATAGTATTCCAGCATTACAATACTGCAAAGGAAAATTAGCTCCTCGAATACTTCATACTGTATGTTCACTACATCATTAGGCATCAAACACACATTTCCTAATGGATCCTTTAGGAGTGGCCCTATCACCAAGGATAGTGAGTCTTTTAGGCCTATACAGCTGTTAACGTGACTACCAAACTTAAAAAGCTCATTCTAACCGTAATTCACAGTAATCACACTAGCTTCATACCTAGAAAACCTAGATCCATAAATATCTGACAGGTCTTCAAAACGAAGAAAGTATTTTGTTTTCAATAGACACCACCTAGAGGTTTGACACAGTTGATGGATGGTTACAGCTTAGGGCAATCATGGAATCATTTAGCTCAGATAATTTATTTTCACTTTCAGCAGGGAACCCTCTGTAACCAGCTATGTTTGCCATTGCGATTGAAAATCTTGCATTTAATTTCAAATATTTACCAGGAATTCCAGGAATTAACAAGGTTCCTACAACCAAGACGTTTCCATATAATGGGATATTTTCATACTCTTCCTCCAAAACTCTTGTAGTCCCTGATTCTCTACCACAAAAGTGACTATACCTGTTCAGACTTTTAGCATTTAGTATGGTGTGCCAGCCTATATTTGTCTAACAGGCCAATTAGTATTATTATTCAATCGACTTGAATTATAGCTAAGCCCTCATCTCAAATTATGCCTATTTTGCATATATAATAATTAACATTAGACACATTTATTGAATACCATTTCTGTCTAAGAATACCTGTTCTTCACATATACGGATTTTACCCCAACATGGATAAGAACTAACCATTCCTTTGTACTATTTTAGATGCAGTCAGTTAAATATTCTCCTCTATATAGAAGTTGCACTTTATAATTGTCCAAAAAACATACCTAAGTATGGTTAGAAAGGTGCAAATTGGCCACAGATATCCTTCCCAATACTTTGCCACAATATACTCGTCACTGAACTTCAAAATGTCACCTTCATCTGTGTTTTAACTTTCAGTCTGTTTTTGTAAAACTTAAGTGTTTGATTACTGATATGCAACTGTATGATTCTTTTAGGGTTGTGCTCTTATATTGCCGAGCCTCTAATCCATTCTATACAAACTCTACTGTAATGTATTAATTGGGTTAATTTATTATGTTACTATGAATGTATTATTGCCTTGTTTGTAGATATATGTTTTATTTACATGTTGTTACTCCAGAATTGTGTTACGCTACATACAATGCTCTACACTATTTAGATTTATGGTGCCCAAACTGTGGCCCTTTGGTGCCTGCTGTGCTTGGACACCAGCTCTAAGTATGGGTGTGGGCGCACTACTTTAAAAAAGGGCTGTGATGGCAGTGATTAGCAGTCTCATGTAATGTGTCCAATTTCTTTCTATACAAATATTATTTGCCTGCGTGGTAACTTACAGTGTGTGCATGTATCAATATGCATATAAACATGTGAAAAAGTAATTCAAACAGCTAAGCTCACTAAACAATAAAAATCGACTTATCATAGTAGCTACTTCGTGTTCTATTACCATGGTTCTACTTAATATATTTTCAGAGTGAATGCAACTCTAGATATTGTTCCTGTTACTTTTAATCAGCTTCATAAAATAATGCTGTTTATGGGAAGTGAGTTCAGATTATACAGTTCCTAAATTGATTGGGCAGGTTGAGGAAATGATCGTTGTAATAATAATTTGCATTTATATTGTGTCATTTCATTTGCCTAAACCAGATCCATTTTGGTATGCGGGAGGATTTACTCATAAATATAATTATTCAGGCTCCCCTTTTCAGAAGCAGGACTCATGCAGCTGGTTTATTTGAAGAGTCAGAGAAAAAAACGATCTTTCAATTATTGGTTTTTCTAGATGGTTTAACCTCTTAAGCCCAAGAAAAATGTGCAATGTATCACAATCAGTCACCTCATATTCGAGTATTACATTTTAACTATTCCTCATATTTGATGTGATGCTCTTTTGTAAATAAATCTTGACTCATTGAAAGCAGACCTGGAAATGACAAGGTCCCTTTTCCCTCTCCCTGTATAAATGGCTTTCCTAGTAGTTCTGAAGTGCACCTATAAAGAAAAGAGTTAGATTGTATACTTATCTTTCCCCTGTCTTCCTTCTTCGACACATAGGCAAGGGTGATATCAGTCTACTTCTGGTGAAATCCTGAGAAATACAAAGCAGACAAAATCTCTTGAGAAGATGCTCTTTCAATTGTCTGTACAGTACTGTCTTCTTGCGAGATTTGGGCTGCACTGCATTCTTTAGAAATCTTCTCAGAAAGATAGTTATCTCATACCCAGCAATGTGTAAAATGTGGTTAAGGTAAGTATAAAATATAACTTTTTACTTTACAGATATACTTTGGAACTTCTAAAGGTCAGCAATTTTCACAGGGGGAGGAGGCACATACAGTATTGCATTATACAGCATTGTTTAGTTTAAAGCTGAACTCTAGGCAGTCACAAATTAATACAGTCCTATGTTCAGTATTACATAATTGATATATTAATATTCATGTTTCTGTGTTTGCTGATTATACTAAAATTGGGAGGGTAATAGACATGAACTTAGACATTATAACATTACAGGATGACCTGAATAAAATAGGGGAGTAGGCAACTATATGGCAGATGAGGTTTAATGTTGAAAAATGTAAAGTAATTAATTTTGGGGTTAAAAATAGGCAAGTGGAATACACATTAAAGGGTACTCCACTAGGGAAGTCAGAAATGGAAAAAGATTTCAGAGTCATAGTAGACAACAGAATGAATAATAGCATGCAATGCCAGGCTGCGGCAAACAAAGCAAGCAGAGTACTGTCATGCATTAAAAAGGGTATGTATTATAGAGGCAAAGCAATAATGTTGACACTTTATAGATCACTGGTTCCGCCTCATCTTGAGTATGCGGTTCAATTTTGGTCACCAATTCACAGAAATTATGTCCTGGGGCTGGGGAAGGTACAGAAAAAGGCATCACAACGTATTAAGGGGCTGGAGGACCAAAGCTATGTGACAAGGTTGCTAAGTTCAAATTTGTTCACTTTAGAAGTGAGGCGATTAAGAGGGGACATGATTTTGATGTACAGATTGTTTAATACTGATACTAATATCAGTAATAGACTTTTTACTGTAAATTACCTAAACAAGACTAGAGGCCACCACCTAACATTGGAGGAAAAAAGATTTAACCACAAGGGGCATAGGTGCTTCTTTTCTGTTAGATCGGTAAAATTATGGAACTCTCTTTCACAAACAGTAGTATCAGCAGAGAGTATTGAATTATACAAAAATCATTTAGATACCTTCCTCAGAGACAATAACATACAGAGGTTCAGGTACTTTTAATGACTGGAACACATTCAGATTCATAGACACACACTCACAAAGATTGAATTAGATGGACCTGTGCCTTTATTCAACCTCAAATACTATGCAACTGCACATTTTAGGTCGACAGATGTTGGTAATGATGTATAATTCTTTTGTTAGGAAGATAAGTTTTGAATCTACCAATGTTGGTCAACAATTTTTTTACTGTAATAAAGCAGCATGATACATCAAAGGCAATAGCATATAAAACTTTATCTTATATTCATATGAAAACTGATGACCAATGTCGTCCTACATTTGCACATAGACCACTATGATGGATCAAATAAGCTTACTGGTCTCCCAATCACATGTAATCAGAGAAAAGTCATCCATTTTAACAGCAAATCGAGTGACTATGAGGGTTATATATAATAATTGCCTTGCATCCAGAGTTGCTTTGCTGTTGTATATTGCATTTTAGCTTTAGAAACATTAAGTTAAACCCTTGGTCTGTAAGACTTACACATACATTCCTTTGCCAACTGACATCTGGTGCTGGAAGATAGTACTGCTTTTGCTGGCATATCAATATTTGGCAAATGAGGCTTTTAAAGAGAGGTCTGTCAGGATGAGCTCTTGGAGTGGTATAAGCCCTATTATGTGGCTGAGTGGATTTATTTTTGGGTAACTCCAGTATATCTAGTCAACTCTTTAAACAGCTTGTGTTATTCCCTCTGCACACTAATGTGCATCTTGAGTACGACTCCCTGATGTCTTTCATATTCTAACCCATTTAATCTCTGTACCGAAGCGTATGGCTATACAGCAAACTTCATTCTGTTGAATGAAATTAGCATACTGCATTTATCATCGCACAGAAAGATTTTAATCAGCTTATGCACTGATCTGTAACTGACCCCATGATACCTAAATGAGTGAAATAAATTTGATTTTAATTTTTTTATTCATATTCTCCATTTTTAGTATATTAAACTATGAAATTGAGTTGGTCTAAGTTAATACAAAAGGGGACCTTTAATATCTCTAGTGCAATTACTTATAATTATGGAAACTGGGGAAACAGTCATTGAGGATGGGGGTCTATGACCTGTTTAACTCTTTCATTATTTAGACTGAATTGTACAATTATCAACTTCTGTCGTGTGCCATGTGACATGAATTAACTAGCAAATGTTCGGATGTATCTATCTTTAGCTGATTTAACATTAAAAAATGTTTCATATTGTGGGATTCAGGAAAATATGTCATATCTTAAAATATACACAATGATTATATTAACTGAATAAAACACTAGAGATGTGATAGTTAAAGGTGCATTCAAGTTGTGTTAAAACAATTCAGTACAAGAGAAACTTTGAGACTCTAGCTGCTATAAATTTAAAAGGATTGGCATTTGTGTTAAAAAAAACACCTTTCTAGCTGAAGAGTGTTTTAAAATTATGCTTTCTTAAAATCACTATTCAACTCCAGAACATCCTGCTATATAATGACAAAAAAGGTTGATTTACTATAGCTGGAGGATTAAAACAGAGTAGGAAATTTGAGTTGTTGCCTGCACTGTCTAATCTGAATTCTTGTTTAACCTTTACTTAAAATTAAATTAGATACTTGGTTTGTTACTATTAGTAACAACCCCAATATTGTGCTTATTTTTGTTCTCCAATTTTAATAAATCAGCCCTATTGGCCAAAACCAATTATTTTCAGTACACCTATCTGGCTGAGAGCACACAGAGTAGACCAAGAAATTCCAGAGTGTTGTGTACGTTTTCTAAGATTTCTAAAAACAAATTTGCACAAATATCTTTCATGTGTTGGCAGTTCACACTCACAGGGTTTGATGCGCTTTTAATTTTTGATGTCCTTTGACAGGCTCTCCATGCTGCCTTGTATAGCCTCCCATATTCCTCTACTCCTTCCTTTCCTACAGTCGGTCAAGCAGGTTTATATAGATATAAGTGAACTGATTTTTGAGAACCTGGATTTAACCTTGATCATTATGATTTACTTAGTAGAGATGTCAATGAACTTTCCAGATGCTATATGAGTTTTTTTCCTGTTTTTAGTTACCGATGGACTTCTCTCTTTGCTCACTCTTTCCCATAGCCAGTCAGATGTAGTTGTATCATCACATTACAACTTCCATATAGATGCAATGCAGGTATGCAGAAGTCACTATTTGTTATATTACAGCACTTGCTCTTAAAGCTAGTTAGTGCCTTCATTAGGCATGTCACAGTAAACTTGAGGCTGGAGTGCTTTAACTGAGTGCAATAATTGCAGTAAAAAGAAATTTAGCCAGTGTTCACTACTAGCCACCATGGTTTTTTTTTGTAAAGTACTCTCAATCATTGTGCTCTTTTTAGAAGAATCACAGGGTTTTTTTTTTTTTCCAGGCTGCACTGTTTAGCCCTGCTCTAGCAAAGGGTTTCAAACAGAGAAGTTAAGACACAGTAGCTCATATGGTATATAGACAGTTAGGGGTTGATTTACTAACCTTATAAACATGCCACGAACAAGTATACACCTCTGTGGTGTGTTCCCTCCCAGCATGATCTATTGGTGGAATATAGACACCTTTGTAGTGTGTAAATTAGCTCTACGTTGTGTTGCTTGCGTTGATGAATGCAGGAATGTAAATGCATGAGCTAACCATTTTTGTCTAAACTGTGAAGCAGCATTATATATGCATCATGTGCATGATTTTTCCATATATGGCATTAGTGGAAATATGCTTTTAGAGACTTTTTGGTTGATAAATACGTTTTGCTGTGTAAAAATCACACGCACCTAGTGCGTGCGTGTGCTTAGGTTAGTAAATCACCCCCTTAGCCTCTTACTCTCCAGCAGTAACTGTGTACTCCTCCACCAGTCTACAACTGCCAATATATGAACAAACACAATCTGGACACAGAACAATAGTCTCATAACCCGCTAAAGAAAGTTGGATTTCAACAAAATGTTGATGATGCCATACAGTTAACTGCTTTTTTTAAATTTATGAAGCACACTGATTTTTTATAGAGGATTCGGAGCTGCCACTGTATCTTTACACGTGCTGTCCTTTGATGTATGCAGCCGTAGTCCACCACAATAACAAATATATGTATCTTCTCTTCCAGAAGTTTTCCTAATCTGCCAGCTATTTTTTACTGTTTTTAAATTACTTAGATATGTAATATAATATGCATACAGTCACCCGTATGGAGGCTTCCAATACAGAGCACCAGACATACAGGCTGTTGTCCCATGGCAGGAGTATTACCCAACTCATACATGAAAAATAAAATTACGTATTTGTATTCTTGAGGACACAAACCACACAGTGGATGTGGATGTATACACCAGCACACTTTCTGGAGTATTTGGGAAAATTGATAAACATACCCTGCTTGGGTCACATGCAAAATGTTTTGTGTGATGTCTGAACATTCTTGCATATTGTCATGCACTGATAAACATTTAAGGGAAATTGTAACAGTCTTCCTTTTTAAAAGTAAATATAGAGCCCTGTCATATCATAGAATTCTGCAAAGGTTCATTCACTTTTGGGACGAAGAATGCCAAAGGATCAGCCAAAGCTTCGGCTGGATCCCTCGGCTCTTTAGTGAATAACCCCCTTAGTATTTACTTGAAACTATGCAGTTTATTTTAGAACATAGTTTTTTCTTGTGTTCATGGAGGCCTAAGAACAGTATTGCATTTTTAATTATAACTTGTTTAGGGCAATTTTGGTCTTCTCCAGACACATTGATAATATTTTAAAACATGGAAGATTCTAAGGATACATTTTTGGAGTTTGTTGAACATTGTTTTTAAATAACTTTAACATTGACTTTACTTATATAATATATAAGGCCAAGACCAGTATTTCTAGAAGTCAAGTAGAGCATGAGATCTTGTCAAACCCTGCAGAAAGTACTTTTAAAACTGATCATGCATGTTACAATATGGCTGTACATTCTCAGTACATTCTCCTTTACATTTATTAAAACTAAGTAATAAAAGGGCCTACCAAAATATTTGATTCTGTTTCTATCCAATAAAATAGGCCTCTGCACTATATAATTGTCAGTACATGTAGAGGAGGTTTAACAATCAGAATGTAATATGTATGGCCAGCAACATAACCTATTTCAAACCTACTTCATTGAGAAGGGATATGGCGAGAAGCTCATCCACATAGCCTACTATAAGTATTTATCATTACAAAATGTAAACGCCAACTAACCTAAGGAGTTTTTTTTCCCAGTGAGTTTTTATAGCCATAATATAATCTAGGTGCTAAAACAATAATCCATATTGTCTATATACATTGGGGATGTCTGCTAGAGAATCCTATTTTATCTGATAAACCTACAGTCAGGTTTAGAAAAGCTTGATAGCTCCAAGCAAGGTGCATTTCAAAAGGAAAAATATCTAATAAAAATATTGATCCGAGAGATTCTTATGAGTGTAGTGCTGTTGTTAACTGTGACAGTTGCCAGGTTTTAACACAAAAATAGATAATTGTGGCAAACTAATGGTTCTTGTTTTAAAGTGAAGCAATCTGTTTTCGGTGGGGCTAGTTATGCAATACGGTAATCTTTATAGTTGTAATTTTGCTTTATGTCAACTGAACCATACTCAACATACTTTAATAGTAAGATTTGGGAATCATATAGAGATGTTAAAAACAATAAAGATGAATCTCTACACATTTTATAGAAGCACACAATAGCAATCCAAGTCACATAAGAATATGTGGGACTTAAGTAATTATGCTTAAAATCCCACTAAATTCTCTAATACCTAATGGATTAAACAAAGACACCAATATTAGTACAGTGCTCTACTTATTATTTTGTAAGCTATTGCTTATTATTTTTCGGGGGTAATGTGTTTTTTATTGTCATTTATAGTATTTTATCAACACTGAATGTCCAAAGATGTGTACATTAACTAGCTGGCACCTTGCAGTATTTCTTTTGTTAATCATTTGCTATTTGGTGTGTGTTGTAGAATATCTGTTTGATCATATTTACAGTCTTATTTTCCCTTATATTCCTTTTCCACTATCTTTTATAAATATCGGAATGCATTGTATGAATTATTATACATTTTATGATTTGTTTGCCTTTGTTGCCAGCATGTTAAAAAATAAGAACAGTAACATAGGTTACCACATCTACATATTTTTTTTTTTTTATATCGTGTGGTTTTAGAGCTAATTCTATCTGGCACATTTCTTGCTTAATCCAGAATGCCTTTTTTAGCTTGTTTACAATTATATATCAGTAATTAGGGAATGTTTTCGCATTGCCAGTCCTTGTGTGTTTTTATATTTTTATCATTTGAAAAATGCAGCTGCGGTCTATGCAATGGCCTGCATAGACATGGCCTACTTAAAAGAAAAGCAGCTTCGGTGCATATAATACTGTTCACAAACCAAGAATTAACATATAATGTTACTTTTAACAGATGACTTTGTATGCTTGGCCTCTTTCTGTCAGTTTTAAAAACTATATAAACGATGAAAACTCTGCATGTAGAAAGGTGTAACATTCAGCTCACAAGCGCCACCTTCAGGAGCACAGGACAAATAAATTATGTTTATTGAACACTGTGAAGCATAAAAAGGTAGAGCCATGTAAAACTGAGACAGTCGTATATTACCTAGCCTACTTTCTGCACATATTGTACATCAAGAATGACATTTCATATTGGTGTATTATATTTCAGATCAGGTTTCATTTTACGCACAAGAACAGTGTATGCAATAGCATACTTTTTAGCACTCTCTGCTTGACTGGGGTTTACTAATGTGCTATATTAAGGCACAATTAGGCCACGAAATCAAGTCTGTATGGTGCCCTGTACATATACAGTGCACCTGAAAAAATTGTCTTTTCTTTTGTTCAGCGGCAGTACCATTATAAACAGAAATTCACTTCTGTATCAAAGCCTGATTTTACTGTTTACACATGTATAATGTGTATTTAATGATGTGAGCCACATTTCCTATATTATGTAGTTGGTTTGTTTACTCACGTTATCTCTGTGAAGTGTATATACTCACAGGAACTCCCTCCTTGCACTTTGCACGTTGCTCCTTGTCCAATGTTATTTTTTAGAAAGAAATCTATTTTTTTCTGCTTTTCGTGTTTCTATGGGACCAATAATAGCCAATCAGAATCCCACAGGTTGCATGCTAACTGGCTAGCTTACCGCAATAGCCTTCCCAACTTCCCCTTACAGTGGTATTTATTCAAGTCCTAAGGAAAACATTTTAATGGTGCTGGTAGATGATGCAACTTGGTGTTTGGTGTTTACATCCTATCACTGGGTATTACAGGTACTCTTTCGATCTTACCTTACACCTACTCTTTCGATTTTACCCTACCTATAAACTTTCTATTAACACTACACATTTTGTGCTGAATACCCTGAGGAAAATTTGAAGGCCACAATTTAAGCCCACTAATAAGTTGAAGGGTTAATTTATAATGGAGAGTGAATATCCCTATCCCCTCTCCTTGATACTTTTCATAATTGCTCAATTCTGCAGCCTGCATTTTGTGACCCATTTAAAAAATCCAGGCTATGATATTGAATCTGATAGTGAAAATTAGTGGGCTTGACAACAGGCTGAAAACACAGACCCATGGGGGGTGATTTACTAACCTAAACACACACACGCACCAGGAGCGTGTGCATTTTTACACAGCAAAACGTATTTATCAACCAAACACGAGCAACGTGTCACATTTTCACACCATTATGGCGCGTTTTTATGTATTTACGTACGTGCGCGTCATGTAGCATGCGCCATAGGCTACACGCCGCTCTAATAGCGGCATGCAAGTCTCTAAAAGCATATTTCCACTAATGTCATATATGGAAAAATCATGCACATGATGCATATATAATGCTGCTTCACAGTTTAGACAAAAATGGTTAGCTCATGCATTTACATTCCTGCATTCATCAACGCAAGCAACACAACGCAGAGCTAATTTACACGACATCACCTTGCAATTCATGCTGGGTGTGTACACACTACAAAGGTGTCTAGATTCCACCAATAGATCATGCTGGGAGGGAACACACTACAGAGGTGTATACTTGTTCGTGGCATGTTTATAAGGTTAGTAAATCAACCCCATAATGTCACCCACTGGCTCCCATTGCCTCCCTGTTGTACGCAGGAAAGAGAGTTACCTCTCACCAGTGGCAGTAAGCTACTCAGTGACCCAGAGGAGATGAAGCTATGCAGCTACATGACCACTCCAAAGAAGGAAAATAAAGGTATTGCTACTGTGTTTATTACAAATATCGGAAGATGGGAATCAAGCTCTAAAACGTTGTGTATTTTAGCCTTTTAACAAATTGCAGTAACCCACAGCCTCCAATCATAATTTATTGGGACCTGGTAAGACTTAATCTAATTGGTTGTTGTGGGTTACTGTTTTTACAAATGATATCCCTTTATTTTTTAGGACCATTTATTTATTAAAGCTAAATGTCTTTAGTACTGAACAATGCAAGGTATATAATTTTTGGTAAAACCGACCTTGTAAATAAAACTATAGTGCAACATTGTGTTTTATTTAAGCCACAGAAACACACTATGATTACACTTATGATGAAGATAACTGTATTTAGCAGGAGCAGTGTGCTCACAAGTCATTTAACTGTTCAGAGCTGCAAAATACCAATAACAGAATAACAGACTTCACTGAAAGGGTTTTTCCAGTTGTTTTTTTAGGTGTGTATGGAATGGCTTAAAGCTAAAACTATTTGTGCACATGTAATGTAAAAATTTAGTATTCCTAATGATGTGTGTCTCATTGATGGATGGCTGTTTCAGTAAATGTCTTGTATTCTTTCTGCAGAATACAAGGTGTTCTGTGATTTGACAAGGAGAGTTTGTGATGTTCATCCACTTTCTGAATGGACAAGATCATGAGTGAGCAAGCCATTGTCCTTCACTGTATGCACTGTACTAGAGCTGAGACTGTATTTTTAGTGCTGGATGTTCAGCGCTTACAGTGGTGTTGTGATTTTATCCAGACTCTTCATAAATGTCTTAATGATTAAAAGTAACATTTCTATATTTGCTGCACTGTATGATGCTGTATCCCGGTTTACTAATTCCCTGATGTTACCATTCTTTCAGGCAGCAGAAACAAACCAGCTTTTTTATGCCCTAATTTTGATAAGTAGCCAGGAAAAAGACCAATGATAACCCAAAGCAAAACTCAATAACCACTCACATTTGCAAACAGAACCCATGTCATGGCTGCAATCTTGGTGCAGGCAATAAGCACACCATCACCTAATCAAAACGATCCGAGATGCTAAACTCCATGTAATATCACTGGAATCAAAGGGGTCTATTCACAAAGCTGCCGAGGGCAGCCGAGTGAATGACCGATCAGAAGTGAAGTGAGCCGAACACCGTTCGGCTATTCACTTCAGGCTGGTACGGCTGATTTCAGCCGTATATCGGCTGAAATCAGCCGTACATCGGCTTGCTTCGTGTGGCTTCGGATCAGCCGAACATGCTCAGCATGTTCGGCTGACGCGAAGTGCAGAAGGAGTTCGACTTCACACTGCTGTTCGGGCTATTCTGAAAGATCCCGAACAGCAGTGAGAGAATAGCCGAATGCCGCCGAGCGGCATTTGGCTCGGCTGTTCTGCTCGGTCCCTCAGAGGCACCGAGCAGAACAGAAAAAGAGTGAAAAAAGTAGAAAAAAGTAAATAGAAAACGATTGTGCAGAGCTAGCAGTGACAGCTAGCTCCGAAAGTCTTTATGTAGAAACAGAAAACCTTTTGTTCCTCTCTGTGTATCTTTAAACTCTAACAAGTTTCATTATTAGGGCTTACTCATAAAATGAGTAAAGAGAAAGACCTTACTCATTCTACGCTTGTTAACCAAAACCAAAATAAATCAGTCTAGCTGCTTTTGTGAATAACCTTTTTAGCTTCAGGACAGCCATGCGTATAAGAGGATGGTCAGACATGCGAGCACTATTTGACAACTGACATCCATCTGGCATGCATCTCGCTTGGCCCTTCCATAACCTCAAAAATGTAACCCAGAGTTAATGTACAATTTTCAAGAAAAGGAGGTGAGTGGCAATAGTGTTTAGAAAAGGTTCTCTAAATAACTGTGCCCACCTCCTCATGTCTGTCTACACCATAGATGTGAGACCATCACCTGATCAAATCAGAATTGACTGGGCAACTGTTCTCTCTGGTATATAAGTACCTTTATATATATCCACACTAAGTAGACAGCTTGAAAGCTATAACAGGTGGCACCCTGATGTGTAAGTCATCTTATGTCTGTTTTTCATATTGCTTGAAAACAGCAAGGCATATATTAGATTTAGTCTTCAATACAATTTATACGGTCTGTATAAATGAAACTGCATATAATAAGATGTCACAGGTTTTTTTTATTATTTGTGAGTATTTACCTTTACTCTAATAAATGTGACTTTAGTAAAATGATTAAGATTAGTCCTTTAAGCAACTAGGCTACAAAATGTTAGACCAATGGAAGATAAAAACAATACTGCGGTTGTATTTCAAGGTGCTCATGCAGAGTTGATGCCCAAGGATTGACATCTGATTAGGGATGACCATCAGGAGTCCATTCAATTAACTCAGCAAATATGTTTCAGGCGTCAGGGTTTAGCGGTTGTTGAAATTTCTACTTGAATGTGTATTGTGTAGTAGCGTGGATATAAAATAGCTCACTTGTTCTCTATTACAATTATAAGGTAAGAAAGTGCATAGTTGTGCGCACATAAGAGTTTTTTTTTCCATTTGTTTAATGAAAGGGTATGCTAGTTCTAGCATACCCTTCATCCATATTAAAAATGCTAATTCATTTTAGATATATAAAAATATTATACATTTTAAATTATAAATTCCAAGGAAATATAATTTAAAACATGGCCTGTCAGTCACTACAATATACAATATATTAACGCAGATAGAGTATTTTAAAATTGTGTTCTACTAGAAGTACATTTGGCATTAATACATGTACTCTATTGTACATGTTAGAGTGAGTTTCTAAATCCTCTTTCACTATACAGTTCATTTATCTTCATTTAGGCTGTACCTGGATCCTATATTCAGGCATTTCCTAATCCCTCTCTCTGTCTGATCCGCAGGTTGTTGTTTTGTAACGTTTTATACAAGAAAAGCAGCACTGGAAGCACAGAACGCATTGCACAATATTAAAACTTTACCTGGGGTGAGTACATTCTTCTTCTCCTTGACACTGTGTCATGATTAAATGTCATTTATTTGTTCTGTTTATTGCTAGGGAATAGCTCTCTTTCCAAAAGACCAATGGGGAAATGATGAAGTGTGAACTGCTCAAAATGACTGGGCTGAAATGGACTTGTGATGGTGTTGGGCTAATCCCTTAATTGTCTCAGTGAGATGGCTTTGTGTGGAGTATAGAGAATGTACTTTAGGCTTTATCTAGGAAACTACCATTATGTTACTACGGTACAGTTATAATCCTGTTTTTTTTTTTTTTTATTATGTTTTGACTTTTTATCATTATTAAAACAAGCACACAAAACTAAATTAAGAAAGATTGCACATCTTGGAATGTGCTTGCAACTAGTGCAACCAGATTTATGAGATAATATTGTGGAAATACAATTAGGTATTTATAGAGAAAAAATAAACCTAGACGTAATTAAATAAATGTAAAATATGTAATTTCTGGAGTAATGTCAGAATGTTTCCTGCACTTTGGTCATTCAAAATAATCCTTTGGTTTTCTATATGCAGTAAGCACACTGGTATATAGGAGATTATTGTTGTTCATTGACAGGCT